>NW_019154152.1:2601915-2805284 GCF_002288905.1 Enhydra lutris kenyoni | reverse complement strand
CCTATGACCCTGCAATTGCACTACTGGGTATTTACCCCAAAGATACAGATGTAGTGAAAAGAAGGGCCATCTGTACCCCAATGTTCATAGCAGCAATGGCCACAGTTGCCAAACTGTGGAAAGACCAAGATGCCCTTCAACGGATGAATGGATAAGGAAGATGTGGTCCATATATACTATGGAGTATTATGCCTCCATCAGAAAGGATGAATACCCAACTTTTGTATCAACGTGGATGGAACTGGAAGAGATTATGCTTAGTGAAATAAGTCAAGCAGAAAGAGTCAATTATCATATGGTTTCACTTACTTGTGGAGCATAAGGAATAACATGGAGGACATGGGGAGATGGAGAGGAGAAGGGAGTTGAGGGAAATTGGAGGGGGAGACAAACCATGAGAGAATGTGGACTCTGAAAAGCCTGATGGTGGGTATTATGAATCCACTTTTTAAGCAACTTTATGCAACACTTCCAACTGGGGGCATCATGCTTGCAGTTATCCCAAGGTATTAAGAAATTTAAGAGTAAGCCAAATGCTTGGCCATGTGTATATCCATCATCATCTTTTTATTCTATTCCATTCTTTTCCTGAAACATTTCTGCCCCATACTGAGCTCTCAGCCTGGCTTTGAAGTGGTCCAACATAAGTTGATGTAGCAGTCACTTAAAAATGGCTCACCAAGTGCTCTATCCTGACCATCTTCTTACTCACCTGCTATGGTAGATTGTATTAATAACTCCAATTCTTCATCCCCCTGGGCCCATTCCCTTTCATTGTGACATTTCAATTCCTCCTACGAAAAAGTCAAATATTCCCAGCCCACCTCTACTGGGCCCCCAACTTGGGTTCTGTCATCTGACTTGCTTTACCAAAGTGAATATGAGCAGGCATGAGTGAACAAATGTTTGAAAAGCGCTTTTTCTGGTTCTGACTAAGAGGCACCTTCTGGATCTTGTGGATCTCTGACATGCTCTCAACCTACTCCCATATCCATCTTGGGAGTATAAGAAAATAGAATTGCTCCCCCATACTTCTTGGGGCAGCAGAAACTCAGCAGGTTGTCTAAGGCCCTCCCTGCCTCTAATACCCATAATTTAATTCCCTAGTTCCCATCCCATGGTAATATGGGAATTACTAAAAACTTTCTTCTTCTAGCATTCCATTAACTCTTAATCCCCCCATATTTTCTAGAGATGATAGACCTCCCTTCATAACCAATTTGGAACTGACACTGAGGAGTCTTTCCCAATCACCCTCACCTACACATACTCTCTTTATATCCACCTTTTCTCTCTCTTCAAGTAGAGAGATTTTTTCTTTTTCCTGTATTAGTGGAAATTGAGAGAAAAGGGAACAGGCTAGCCAAGTATTATTCCAAAGCAATTTCTTTGGCAGTGGGGTGGATTTTAAGTTTTTACTTTAATCGTAGTTAGTTAACATACAGTATTATATCAGTTTCACATGTACAATACAGTGATTCAACACTTCATACAACACCCGGTGCTCATCACAACTAGTGCACTCCTTAATCCCCCTCAGCTATTTAACCCATCTCCCCACCCACCTCCCCTCTGGCAGCCATCCGTTCCTTCTCTATAATTAAAGTCTGTTTCTACGATTTCACTCTCTTTTTTCCCTTGTTTGTTTTGTTTCTTAAATTCCACATATGAGTGAATCATATGATATTTGTCTTTCTCTTATTTCACTTAACATTATACTCTCTAGCTCCACCCACTTCATTGCAAATGACAAGACTTCACTCTTTTTATGGTTGAATAATATTCCATGGTGTGCATGTATCTAAATGTCTTCCTTATCCATATATCAACCAATAAGCATTTGGTCTGCTTCCATAGCTCAGCAATTGTGAATAATGATACTAGAGCACTAGAGCACAAGCAGGGAGGTGTGGCAGGCAGAGGAAGAAGCAGGCTCCCCACTGAGCAAGGAACCCATGTGGGACTCAACCCCAGAACCCTGGGATCATGACCTTAGCCAAAAGGCAGATTTTTAACCAACTGAGCCACCCAGACAACCCCTTATTGTAGTTTTGATTTGCATTTCCCTGATGGTAAGTGATGATGAAAATTTTTTCATATGTCTGTTGGCCATCTGGATGTCTTCTTTGGAAAAATGTCTGTTCATGGCTTCTGCCCATTTTTAAATTGGATTATTTGGGTTTTGGGTGTTGAGTTGTGTAAGTTCTTTATACAGTTTGGTTACTAACCCTTTATCAGGTATGTCCTTTGCAAATAGCTTCTCCCATTCCATAGGTTGCTTTTTAGTTTTTTAGCTGATTCCCTTGCTGGGCATAAGCCTTTTATTTTGATGAGGTCCCAATAATTTATTTTTGCTTTAGTTTCCCTTGCCTCACAGACAAGTTCAGGTGAAGACAGGTCAATTGAATGATTAAGCCCAAAACAGAAGTTCAGGAAGAGTATCAAGTCATGGACACCAAAGTAGGGTAAAACTATTGGTAGAAACCCCATGCCATAGCAGACATCAAGAAAAACAGCCAAGGAAGAGAATATCAGTAGAAAGATCCATACTGTGGCAGAGAGTGTAGGACTCACTGGAAAGCAGTGAGACTCGAGTTCATTACGCATGTGCAAAGGCAGGCCAGATGAATTAACACAATGGCCCTGGCTTCTTATTTCCACATGCTCATGCCTCAACTGTGCTGGAACCACACTTTCTTTTTCTTAATGCAGCATGTTTATAAACCACTGCCTAGATCTGCTTTCCTTCACTAAATGGAATATAAGCCAGTACTTACTGAATTTTTATTAATTTTGCCACATTTAAAGGTCTTAGGGATGCTTTGGTCATATAATTATATCACACCACCTTCATCTGTTACAAGTCCTCTCACTGCAGTGATTCAGCTCTTTAATAAAGCCCTTCTTACATTTTGAAGTTTTCAATAATTAGAAGCAATCACTTCAGGTGTTAAGGTATTTATTAGTCCTATATCAATAGGCTAGAAAATGGAAGTAAAGCCACATACAAGCTCACAAGGTCCAACATATAAGAGGATACAATATGATCCCCTTCCCCTCCTATAGTACCCTCCTATAAGTAGTTGAGTTTCCTCCTCCTTTTTCTTCTCTCCCCATATTAGTCCTTAAGTGCTTGTCCACTTTTCCTAACTTGGGTCTTATGACTGTGAACCCTCATTTTCAGGCTGGGTCAGATGCCACTTCCCTATGCTCCATGATGCATCATATATCTTTCTGTCAGTGTATGTCCAATTATTTTAAAACTCCCTGTTCATTAGCCTCACTGGACAGTGAACTCCTATAAGGAGGGACTAGGTCCCTTTTCTGTCTCATTCATCTCTATATCCCAAGGACCAGCCTAGCACAGGGTCTAGTATAGATTGGACTTCAGGGGGAAAATCAGAGGGGAAAATGAACCATGAGAAACTATGGACTCCGGGAAACAATCTGAGGGTTTTAGAGGGGAGGAGGATGGAAGAATGTGCAAGCTCAGTCATGGGTATTAAGAAGGGCACATATTGCATGGAGCACTGGGTGTTATATGCAAACAATGTATCATGGAACACTATATCAAAAATTAATGATGGATGACATGATACTTTATATGGAAAACCCAAAAGACTCCACCCCCAAACTCCTAGAACTCATACAGCAATTCAGTAACGTGGCAGGATACAAAGTCAATGTACAGAAATCAATGGCTTTCTTATACACTAACAATGAAAATACAGAGAGGGAAATTAGAGAATCGATTCCATTTACTATAGCACCAAGAACCATAAGATACCTGGGAATAAACCTAACCAAAGAGGTAAAGGATCTGTACTCAAGGAACTACAGAACACTCATGAAAGAAATTGAACAAGACACAAAAAGATGGAAGACCATTCCATGCTCTTGGATAGAAGAATAAACATTGTTAAAATGTCTATACTGCCTAGAGCAATCTATATTTTTAATGCCATTCCAATCAAAATTCCACCGGTATTTTTCAATTAGCTGGTACAAACAATCCTAAAATTTGTATGGAATCAGAAGAGACCCCGAATCGCTAAGGAAATGTTGAAAAAGGAAAACAAAACTGGGGGCATCACATTACCCGATTTCAAGCTTTACTACAAAGCTGTGATCACCAAGACAGCATGGTACTGGCTTAAAAACAGACACGTAGACCAGTGGGACAGAGTAGAGAGCCCAGATATGGACCCTCAACTCTATGGTCAAATAATCTTCGACAAAGCAGGAAAAAATATACAGTGGAAAAAAGACAGTCTCTTCAATAAATGGTGCTGGGGAAATTGGACAGCTATATGTAGAAGAATGAAACTCGACCATTCTCTTACACCGCACACAGAGATAAACTCAAAATGGATAAAAGACCTCAACGTGAGACAGGAATCCATCACAATCCTAGAGGAGAACATAGGCAGTAACCTCTTCGATATCAACCACAGCAACTTTTTTCAAGATATGTCTCCAAAGGCAAAGGAAACAAAAGTGAAAATGAACTTTTGGGACTTCATCAAGATCAAAAGCTTCTGCACAGCAAAGGAAACAGTCAACAAAACAAAGAGGCAACCCACAGAATGGGAGAAGATATTCACAAATGACAGTACAGACAAAAGGTTGATATCCAGGATCTATAAAGAACTTCTCAAACTCAACACACACAAAACAGATAATCATGTCAAAAAATGGGCAGAAGATATGGACACTTTTCCAATGAAGACATACAAATGGCTAACAGACACATGGAAAAATGTTCATCATCACATCAGGGAGATTCAAATTAGAACCACATTGAGATACCACCTTACACCAGTTAGAATGGCCAAAATTAGCAAGACAGGAAACAACGTGTGTTGGAGAGGATGTGGAGAAAGGGGAACCCTCTTACACTGTTGGTGGGAATGCAAGTTGGTGCAGCCACTTTGGAAAACAGTGTGGAGATTCCTTAAGAAATTAAAAATAGAGCTTCCCTATGACCCTGCAATTGCATGACTGGGTATTTACCCCAAAGATACAGATGTAGTGAAAAGAAGGGCCATCTGTACCCCAATGTTCATAGCAGCAATGGCCACGGTCACCAAACTGTGGAAAGAACCAAGAGGCCCTTCAACGGACGAATGGATAAGGAAGATGTGGTCCATATACACTATGGAGTATTATGCCTCCATCAGAAATGATGAATACCCAACTTTTGTAGCAACATGGACAGGACTGGAAGAGATTATGCTTAGTGAAATAAGTCAAGCAGAGAGAGTCAATTATCATATGGTTTCACTTATTTGTGGAGCATAACAAATAACATGGAGGACATGGGGAGATGGAGAGGAGAAGGGAGTTGAGGGAAATTGGAAGGGGAGGTGAACCATGAGAGACTATGGACTCTGAAAAAACAATCTGAGGGTTTTGAAGGTGCAGGGGTTGGGAGGTTGGGGGAGCCAGGTGGTGGGTATTGTGGAGGGCACGTATTGCATGGAGCACTGGGTGTGGTGCATAAACAATGAATTCTGTTACACTGAAAAGAAATAAATTTTTAAAAAATAAAGTTACTATGAAAAAAAATTAATGATGTACTGTACGGTGACTAATATAACATAATAAAAATAAAATAAAATAAAAGGTGCTGAGGCTTATTTTCTAGCCTAGCGCATGATCTATTCTAGAGATGTTGCATGAATTCTTGAGAAGAATATCTCTTATTTTGTTAGGTGGATGTCTACTAGTTGGTTTTCAGTGTTGTTCATTTATTCTAATAACTTGTGAATGTTCTGCCTGATTGTTCTAGCCATTATTGAAAGTTTGGTATTGGAGTTTTTAAACTATTATTGTTAAATTTTCTCTCTCTCTCTCTCTCTCTCTCTCTCTCTTTGGAATTCTATCTGTTTTACTTCATGTATTTTAGGGCTTTGTTGTTAGGTACATATATATATTTATAATTGTTACATGTCTCACATATGCATATATCGTATGGTACAGAATTTGGCTTTGCCTAAAAAAAAAAGGCAGGGAATATATAATGGTCAAATGGTAATGGTCAAAGAACACTTGAAAGTAGTTGCAGTGTCACTTAGTCTAAACATCTTAGTCTAACATCTGGACTCTTTGGGGATTTCCCTGGTACAGCTGTCAGAATCTCCTAGTGATTTCCTGCTGTTGGCCTTCACCCATTACCCTGACCACAGACTAAATCTCCCATGTGCTTACATGGTTCTAGTATTGACCAAGACTTGTTTCTGCTCATCCATGTGTCTCGAGGCCCTAGAAGAAATATCTGGAGAGGAGGAAAGGGGAATTATTTGAATAAGTACAGCCTTGAATGCCAGTCAGAGACAAGCTGTGGAAGAATAAACATCCTCCATCTAAAAATTGATGTGCAAAGTGCTCTGAGGCAAGTGTGAGGTGCTGTCTGGATCAAGGATCATCATTACCTCTGCTGTCTGGATGACTGGAGACAGGATCCATGACCCCAGTGCATCTTTTCCATCTTTGACATATATTAGTCTATGATTTTTTGATGTTTCAATCTGTGTACTTTGGGGAGAATAGTGGTGATTATAAAAGAGTACTTTCCATTCACCTGGGGGTATGATAGATGGCTGGATTCCAAGCATGTCTGCAGCAGGGAGAAGCTAAGGAAGCATTACACTAGCTGTGAGCTGTTCTTACATATACCTCTTTTGAAAGGCAGACTGAATCTTTTCAAGATAGAAAGCAGTGGGTTTGCCTCTTCCCCATTTTGGCGTTATCCTTAGGCTTCTCTGTTTCATGCAGTTACGGAGTGGTTATTTCGGATTAAAGGAGCAATTGAATCTGTATCAAAAATAAGTTTGAGATTCCTCGCCTCCCTGACAAACAGTTATTACTGCCTTTGCAAAGGGGCATTTACCTGTCTGTCAGAAATATACTTTGTTTTCATTTCATGTGAAATCCTCTTTTACTTCTGAAGACGTATCTGTGGAATAAAATGAATGCTTCTGACAGACATTTCCCAAAGGAAAGCATGAGTCTTCACCCTGCCCAAGGGGTTCTGGCCCTTAAGCAGCACCATTTTGTTGATGAAATGCCCCGTGTGCTTTAAAAACAGAACCCCATGGATGTCATTCATTGCCAAGGTCTTTGCCACTGCCCTCATTCACATGCTATTTGAGAGATTCCTTTCCTGAACACTCTCCCTAGTTTTTCCTGAAATAAGTACTTTGCATTTAAAGGGGGAAGTTGTTGTAGCTCTGTGACTGTGGAGTCCCTATCTAATTAAAATCCTGGGATGTGGGCTCTCTCCTCTTTCTTAAATATGCTCAGAGTTAGAAGCAAACCATTCTCTGGGGTGAGTCATTCAGTTTCTAGGCTGTCATCTCCTGCACAAAATGAAAACCTTGAGAGTGTGTGGTCAAGAGCCAGCTCTAATATTAATGATAACACCTTTCTAGAGATTTCAGTTTGCAGAACACTTTCACATCCACTACCTCTTTGGAACCTTTAAACAATCTTGCAAAGTTGATGTTTTCTACTTTCCAGATCCCTCATAAAGAGAAGGGTCTTGCTAAGGTCAAAGAACTCTATGGAAGGTCTAATCCAATTCCCCTGAGTATATATCTCGGGCTTCTTGCATTGCCAAGTGAAAGCCATTACCAATAGACCAAAAGTTATGGGACTGGGGCTTGGCTCCAGGTATATGTTAGGCAGCCCATAGTTTCCTGGGGAACTCTAACAAGCAGACAGGGCTGGGAACAGCTCCATTCCCCCACACAGCCCTCCTTCAGACCCCAGCTCTGTGCTCAGGGATGAGAATGGAGGTAATAGCTTTCACATAGGAAGAGGCTGGGATGTGTGTGTGTGTGTGTGTGTGTGTGTGTGTGTGTGTGTGTGTGATTTTCTTTCAGAGTTTCTCAACCTCTGCTCTTGACATCTGAGGCCAGATAAGTCTTTTCTGTGGTGGCTGTCCTATGTATTGTAGAGTGTTTGGCAGTATCCCTGGCCTGAACCCATTAATGACAGCAGCAACTCCCTCTCCCCCAGTTATGACAGCCAAAAATGTTTCCAAATATTTCCAAATGTCTCCAAGGGAACAAAATCATCCATCCCCAGTTGGCAACTACTCCTGTTTTATTTCCTTGTATTTAATGTACACTTACTTGTCTCTCCTTAACTGTGGGCTCCTATATGGTGTACTTACCTCTCCCAATCCACAAACCTGGCAGCAGGCAGGAGAGACCTTTCAGTTCACAGTGACCATTTAAATTGACCTGTTATTCCCAGGAGTGATCCTCTAAGGGTTCACACTTCACAGTCCTAGTCCTTTGGCCATTGTTTATTAGACAAAAGGTAGATACTAATTCAAATTCAATGAGTCAGATTCTCTCTCCTGTTGGAACTGAGACTGACAGACCCAAAAGCAGCATGGGCTGCTCTTTTGCACAGATGACTTGGGCGCTGTGAGCGGCCTCTTACACCTATCGCATGAACTGAGATGCACAGAAAGCCAAGCTTCAGAGAAATAAGAATGAAACAGATGTTCAAGCAGAGACCAGGGACCAGATGAGAGCACCTCTGGGTTCATAATGGCTTTTCAGACATTGCCTGATTTTTCCAGTCCCCTCCTGAGGACCGGTTGCATTCTTATCTTCGGTTCTATAAAACTTCCCTCCATCTTTATGACAAACACCCTCTTTGCATGTAAAATAGCTTGAATTGGATTGTGACGCTTGTAATCAAAGAAACCGTATGAATACATGAGATCTGGCACTGGATGATCAGCAACAAATTTTGTTTAATTAATTGATCAATTAATGAATGTGCCACCAGCTCAAGACAAGAGGTGGTAAGAGTAGCAAGCCCTGCAAAAGCAGTGGCAGCAGTACCACCAGCCATCTGAGGTCCATTGGAATGGAAAAAATGGCTCATGCCTCTAGCCTGTGCCCCACCCTGCCTGGAAGCAGAGGCTGATCCAGACACTGAGAGAGAAAGAGTTTGGTGGTAGAGTGAGATGTGCAGGAATAAATTCTGATAGGCTATTGTCAAGAATCCAGTCCTCTGGGATTCTAATTCAAACAGTTAAGTCTTCCCCAGTTGGGCTAGCCTGGGATAACAAGTCTCCAACTGGCCTGCAGAGAATCTCATTATTCACTCAGTCACAACTGTTGTTCCTAAAGCATTTCAAGGAGACTCCCAATTCTCAGACATCCACATCACAAGACAATTTTGTTCCCAGCTCCCCTAAAGTCAACCAGGATGAGCTGAGATTCCTTCTTCCTATGGGTCTGCAGCATACTGGGATTTGAGGAAAGCTCTCCTGGCTCTCCTCTGGGTACACAGGATAGCATTTTGTTCTAAAAGGTAAAGGGCACACAGGAAGAGGGCAAGGCTAAGGTCATATGTGATACCAAGGGCAAGTAAATACCCCTCTCATGAGGCCAGAGGAGAAAGGCACAGAAGGTCCCTAGACTGAAAGACAAGCAGATGATTCTGGTGGAAGGATAGGTTCCAGCTGTCACCAGGAAGGCTCTGCATCGTTAAGTAAGAGTTGCTACGGATTATGGCAGCAAATAAGGGAAGGTAAAACCACAACGGCTGACACATGAAAAGACGCTCAACATTCCGAATCATTAGAGAAATGTAATTCAAACCTATAATGCGATACCACCTCGCATCCACTGGGGGGACTACTATTTTAAAGAACAGAAAATAACAAGGTGAGGATGTGGACAAGTTGAACTCTTACAAACTTTTGGGGGGAACGTAAGATGGTGCAAGTGCTCTGGAAAACAGTATGGTGGTTCCCCAAAAAGTTAAAAATAGAATTACCCTGTGACCCAGCAATTCCACTTCTGGCTACATACTCAAAGGAATTGAAAGCAAATTCTCAAACAGATATTTACACACCCATTTTCGTAGCAGCATTACCCACACTAGCTAAAAGGTAGAAAGAAGCCAAACGTCTGTCAGCAGGTGAAGTAATAAACAAATGTGACATGCATTTATGTGTGCATGTGCGCGCACACACACACACACACACACACACACACACAGGATGAAATATCACTTCCACCTTAACAGGGAGTGAGATTCTGGTACATACTACAGTATGAGTGAACCCTGAAGACATAATGCTAAGCCAAAACCAAAAGACAAATGCTGAATAGTACCTCTTAGATAAGGTGCCTAAAACAATTAAATTCACAGAAACCAAGTAAATGGTGGTTGTTGGGGGCTGGGAAGAGGAGGTAATCAAGTGTTGTTTAAAAGATAAAGTTTCATTTTGCAAGGTGAAAAGAGTTTTCGAGATTGGTTGTACAACAAGGTGAGTGTAATTAACAGTATTGAACTTTATACATAAAATGGTGAAGGCGGTAAATCTAATGTTTTGTACATTTTATTACAATTTTTTAAAAACAACTATAACATAGTGTATGTTAACTAAATTGAATTTAAATAAAAAACTTAAAAAACAAAAAATAAATAAATAAAAAATAAAAAGAATAGAAAACTGCAATCGCTGAGAGTGTCACCAACCTGCCAAGGCTAGGGAAAGTGGACAAGCAACATTTGCTCACAGAATAGACAGCTTTTTGTGAATAGCTCATTGCATAAGGCAAACAACTGCTGGTTCAGAGTTTGAGGCAAGGGACTTTGCCTGGGTAGTTTCTCTTGGACAACATTTCCCCGGAAAACCTCCAAAGCATTTGCACAGCACATTTCTGTGTCCACTCTTGCTAATCTATTGTAGCACCTAGGGCTATCTGGGAAAGTCATGATACAAAGGCAACCTGAAGATGGTACCTAATCCTTTCCATCAGCCTTGTGGGTGTGGACTATCCCTGTCACCAGAGGATCAGAGGAGTTGGGGTTGGAGAGCAGAGAACAGATAGATAAGAGAACTTTGAAAGTGTTCATGCTGGAGACCACCGAAACTGCAGGGTATTGAGGAAGATGCTATCATTACTCTATATCAAAGACATAAATTTTGGTGGTTTGAAAGGGAAACCTGTAAGGAAAGTGGATGGTCAGGAAGAAACTCCCTCCTTGGTAAGTACTATCATTCAGACTCATAATGGTGGGCAAGTCAGTGGAATAAATCATCACCCACAGCCCCAGCGAACCGTAGGCAGGAGGATCCCTCTAGGAACTAAATAGGCTAATCTTTCCTCTGCTCAGTCTTCCTTGACACCCCCCATAAGAGTGAGACACTCCTTCCTGGGGACCCTAGTTCTTCCAAATGTTCTAATTCAACTGCATCTTGTTTTGTCAGGCCCTCCCAGTTGCAGAGATAAGAGGCATGAGATCTATACAGGTTTGCTGTGGGAATGAACCAGTGAAGGGCATAGGTCCTGATGGGAAGGGGTTTCAGCCCTCCACCCTAGCCATTATGAAGGAGATTACTCCAGCTGACCCCAGAGAAAGCCTGAGGGTCTACAATGCAATTTTGAAATAAGAATTTCTAGTGTGGCAAGTGATCTATAAAATTGGCATCTCCAGTCCCAGCATCAAAGCATAAGGAAGCAATCATTGAGCCATGCATGGCATAGGAAGTCTGAAGCTTCCAAAAGAACTGTGTCTTCAGGGGTGCCTGGGTGGCTCAGTTGGTTAAGCATCCAACTCTGATTTCACCTCGGTCATGATCTCACAGTTGTGAGATCAAGCTCTGCATCAGACTCTACAGTTAGCATGGAGTCTGCTTGAGATTTTCTCTCTCCCTCTGCCCCTCTCCCATTCTCTCATGCTCTCTCAATAAATAAATAATAAATAAATAAATAAATAATCAATCTTTAAAAAAGAAACAAGAACTATGTCTTCAGCCTTTCTTCCTTTGTTCTGTAGTATGACTTGATTAAGTATGTGGCATGTGTACTAGATGCTAGGAAACCAAGGGTGAAAAGTACAGAAGGTCCTTGATGACATGGAGGTTATATTCTAAGGTGGGAAACACATTTTCTCACTGAAATGGAACTGAAAGTAGGACACAGATGTCCAATATCATTATACCGGGGGCTCACAGTCCCCTTTGGGTCTTCAACAAATAAAACTGAAACTGAGTATGGTACACTTTAATAAAAGGGCTATAGTAGAGCCATGCTCTGAGAAGCATTAGGCGTTCCTGGTAATGAAGACATGAAGATTCTACACTTGGGTCCAGCTTTCTAACACAACATCTAGGAGCCCTTCCTGGGGAGAAAAGTTGAGTCTCTCATCCTGATGCACAAAGAAGCTGCTCTTCTCATAAGACCAATCACAAGAAGACCGTATGTCACATTCGCTCAAAGCAATGACTTTAAGAGGCAAACAGCTTGATTCCACCACTTACTGACTGTGTGAACTTGACCCTCTCTGTGCCTCAGCTTTCCTGTGTGTAAAATGAAAATAATAATCTCAATCTCCCAGAGTTTCTAAGTACATCAGAAGAGGTCCCATATTTAAGTCACTTGCACCAAACCTGGCATATGAGACACTTGGCAAATTTTGGTGGCTTCCCCTCCTCCCTTGGGCTGCCTCTCCCTTCTCTTACCCCCTGACCCCATATGGTCCTCCAGAGCAACCTACCCAGGCACCCTTCCCCTACCAGGATGGTACCAGTTTTACCCAAAACTCTCATTTCCCCGATTTCTGTCCTCAGATAGCCAGCAGAACCTGAAGTATCCTTAGAATCACTGGTCTGAGTCTCCATCACTTACCTGTAGACCCCACATCTAGGAAGGAATCACCTAGGGAAGGATTCAGGGGTGTGGAACTCCACCAGATAAGGGAATACTGGGAATAAGGAGACATTCAGAAACCCCCAGGAAGAGGGCCACGCATCCCATAGGAACAATAGGACAGCCCTTTAGGTATGAAGCAAAACCTCAAAATCTTTCCACTTACAGGGCAAAGTGATCGATTTTCCCTGAATTCCCCCTCTCCCATCTTCCTTCTTCTGAGACAGCACTTGAGGGTAGATGAGCTGCCTGTTTGTACAGTAGTGCCTCCCAGTTTTATTGCAAATTAAACATGCACACATTATAAACAAACAATAGATGTCTCTAGAGCAAATATACAGCTTTCAGACCCCTTATAAATTCTTCAAGAGGAGCTCTTTGCAGTTTATAGCCTCAATACAATTTTGAGTGAGTTACAGCCCAGCGTGGGATGTTAGGAAGGAGACTGCTCACTTAGGGGGGTTTATATGAGACACTCCACTCTTCCGTGTTGGTGCAAACTTCTCCAGCATTGGAGTGTGGTAGAGGTGGGTCCTGTACTGGCCCATCCTTACCTTCTTTCCTTGCCTTGTGATTTCTTATAAGATTCTCTTTCTCTAACAAGCCCAGAATTCATCCCTGGTCACCAAATACCAGAATTCTGGGACCAGGGAAATTGTATCCAGTCACGCACTCTTACTTCCTTAAAGCCTTATGTTGGGAGACCAAAATGTTGAGAAACTCAGCAGTAAACAGCAGAGCCAAGACTAGTATATAGCTCTTCTGACTCTCAGCCCATCCCTATGGGCTCCAGGAATATACAAAAGGGCTTTTAAGTGCATGTAATACTCAAAACTCCATATGATCATGTGCTATAAAGGGCAATAAATCAGAGAAGGAAGCTAAAAAGTAGTTGTAGGAGATAGATTCATAATGTCAACACCAAAATCAGGAGCCAAATGGAAGGAGCAGAATGGGACTTGTGTGTGGCCAGCTTCTTATTCCTGAGGGAGGATGTAGAAGACACATGGACATGCAGAACTAATCCCAAGCAGGGAGATGGACAGAAAGCATGAAAATTTCTAGGACTGAATCTGGGAACAAGTTTGCACTTAGAACACTCCTCTTTTTTATGGTATGCATCTAGTGCCCTTTTAGAAACTCTACCTAACACCAACTCTTTGTTTTGGGTCTTAAAGCAAGTCAACAGAGGCACCATTCAAGTAGGTCCTAGACTCAAGTGGGCTCCAGGAGCCCTTGGAGTATGCCTTATCCCACATAGCAAATGGTGCCTTGGCATCTCTAGTAGGCTTCACGTGACCCTGACAGGGGCAGTCTCCAACTGAAGTATATGCTGGGATATTAGCTCTTGCCCCACCGTATTCAAATAAGGAAACTGAGGCCCAGAAAGGCTGGCTTAACGGAAATGATATAGCTGGTAACCAGAGCCAGAAAACTTATTTAACTCTGTCTGTCAGACTCTCATTCCAGTGTTGTTCTATCCCAAGCTTCCCCCTAAACTACCTCCCAGCACTACTATCTTTCTAAACAACAGTGTTATAGGTGACATTGTTTTCTAGCCAATTAAACTTTACTTTTTGGAAACGTTGTCAGTGTCGTGATGCCCCTCGAAAACTCTATTATTGTCAAAACTCTAGAAGACCTCTCTCCAACCCTCACATGCCTAAGCCTGAGGAGTGAGAGAAGGCAGACAGTGGCAGAGAGCAGCAGATCATGGTGAATGAGTGATGTTGCCACATGCCTCATGGTTTCCCAGCCCTTCCCTGTTCTTCTCATGGCATTGTCTCTTACAGAAAGTAGGAAGTACCATGAAGATAGCTTCTTTTTCTCTCATCACCCTCTCTGTGGGCATTCCCATTTGACTCTAGACAGCTAAGACTATCTCTCCCAAAGGAAATAATCCATAACACCGTAAAACATAAAAAGAAAAGGTTCTAAATGTTCAAAAAGAGGGGAAGAGTCAAGAAAATCATGTTGTATTCATTAGGTCAGTAATATGTAGCTGTTGTAAGTGACATTTATGACGTCTATAACATGGGAAAATACAGTCTGCAGAGTCTTCAGTAGAGAATGATCACAACTATGTGAGAACTGGAAATAGAATTCTATATAGGGAAAAGGCTGGATAGAAATATACCTAAATATTAACCATGGATTATTGGAGTGGTAAGACTATGAGACATTGTCAGTGGCTGAATGTTCATGTCCCTTCACTCAGATTCATATGTTGAGATTCTAACCCCCCAGGTATTGCTATTAGAAGGTGGGGCCTTTGGGAGGTGATTAGGTCATAAGGCCAGTGCCCTCAGGAATGGGGTTAGTGCCCTTATAAAAGAGAGCCCAGAGGGGGCGCCTTCATGGCTCAGTGGGTTAAAGCCTCTGCCTTCAGCTTGGGTCATGATCCCAGGATCCTGGGATGGAGCCCCACATCAGGCTCTCTGCTCAGCAGGGAGACTGCTTCCCCCTCTCTCTGCCTGCCTCTCTGCCTACTTGTGATCTCTGTCTGCCAAATAAATAAAATCTTAAAAAAAAAAAAAAAAAAGAGCCCAGAGAGCTCTTGCACCCCTCTGCCATCTGAGGACACACTGAGAGGACAGCTATCTATGAGCCGGGAAGCAGGATCTCACAAGACACCAAATCAGCCAATGCCTTGATCTTAGACTTTCCTGCTTCCAGGACTGTGAGAAATAAATGTTTCCTGTTTAAGCCACTCAGTCTATGATATTTCTGTTATAGTAGCCCATATTTTTCTCTACTTCCTGTTTCTCTGGCTTTCAATTTTTTAATAATGAAAATAAATTTTATAACAGAGAAAAAGGTAAACTTTTTAAAAATTGCCTTACCAAATCATGCCAAAATTTCAGAGAAAATAGTATATAGTGGTTAAGACTCAGGTTCACTCACACCAGTCAGAATGGCTAAAATTAACAGGTCAGGAAACAACAAATGTTGGTGAGGCTATGGAGAAAGGGGAACCCTTTTACACTGCTGATGGAATGCAAACTGGTAGAGCCACTCTGGAAAACAGTAAGGAGGTTCCTCAAAAAGTTAAAAACAGAGCTCTCATATGACCCAGCAATTGCACTACAAGGTAATTTACCCAAAGAATACAAACACAGTGATCTGAAGGGGCACCTGTGCCCCAATGTTTATAGCAGCAATGTCCACAATAGCCAAACTATGGAAAGAGCCCAGATGTCCACTGACAGATGAATGGATAAGCCAGATGTGGTGTATATATAATGGAATATTATTCAGCCATCAAAAATGAAGTCTTACCATTTGCAACAATATGGACAGAACTAGAGGGTATTATTATGCTAAGCAAACTAAGTCAATCAGAGAAAGAAAACTGTCATACGACTTCACTCATAGGTGGAAATTAAGAAACAAAACAGAGGATCATAGGGGAAGGGAGGGAAAACGGAATGTGGAATAATCAAAGAGGGAGACAAACCATGAGAGACTCTTAACTATAGGAAACAAACCGAGGGTTGCTGGAGGGGAGATGGGTGAGGGGAAGGGGTAACTGGGTGATGGGCATTAAGGAAGGCATGTGATATAATGAGCACTGCGTTTTATATGCAACTGATGAATCCCTGAACTCTACCTATGAAACTAATAATATACTGTGTTAATTAATCAAATTTAAATTTAAAATTTTTTTTAAAAGACCAGGCTCAAATAGTTCGAATCCCAAGGTTAATTATTAATTATTTTAACCCTTTGTGCCTCCATATCCTCTTTCATAGAGTTTGGATAAAAACATAACCTAATTCACATTATCATTGTGAGAATTAAATAAGTTTGAAAAGCATCTCTCCCAATACCCAGCACATAGTAGGTGCTTCATAAATGTTAGCAATTACTACTGTGGTCATTATTACTATTGTTGCTAAGTCTAGCACATGACTGGTGGTCAGAGTACATACAGGATCTGGAAAGCCTGGGTTCTCCCTCTGGGTGGACTGGACCCCAAGGATGCTAAATGAAGATGGCAATGCTAGAGGGAACTTTGAGTTTTTCAAGTCCTAAAGAGCTACCAAGTGGTCTGCAGGGAAAGGAAGTTCCAATGCAAACGACATTGGTCAGTTAGTCAAGCCACCATTCTGCTTCACTATGAGTTTCTCTGGCTCTAGACCTTCTCCAGACAGAATTGCACTTTCTAGGGCACTCAATGTGAATGAATTTTCTCAAGGAAAAGGACTCCCAAGTTGTTTTCCAGATTTATATGTGTTCTTTTTATTGAAACCTAAATTCTTACATTGTAAGGAATGTTCCTACTGCCAAAAGCATTCATCAATAAATAATGAGAGACAGGATAACCATAGAATTCCAAACAGCAATTGAGTTTCTCTGAGGAACATGACTATTACATGTCCAAGAAGTTCTGGTAGCTACTTGGCATTAAGGATACGTGACCAGAAAAAATATCAGTAATTCTCCTTAAGTAACATATTGCCTTAGAATAAATAAATGGATTCCCTTTATTCAGGTCCTTAAAATACTGTCTGAGCAGGGTTTTTTTTTAAGATTTTTTTTTTATTTATTCATTTGACAGATAGAGATCACAAGTAGGTAGAGAGACAGGCAGAGAGAGAGGAGGAAGCAGGCTCCCCGCTGAGCAGAGAGCCCGATGCGGGGCTCGATCCCAGGACCCTGGGATCATGACCTGAGCCGAAGGCAGAGGCTTTAACCCACTGAGCCACCCAGGCACCCCTGTCTGAGCAGGTTTTAATCCACCATATCTCTGTTTGAGAACTTCATTGTTCATTTATAGACAGTCTTGGATTATTAGGTGCATACAATATTCCTCCATGGAAGAAGACCCTCTTCGCTGCTTATGGACTTTAGGTATGAAACTGGTATCCAGAGTGAAGATGAAATCAGAGAATTTCTACCAATATACCCCCTTTGCAATGCTCATGGGGACCTGTGGAACTGAAAGTCACTGTTCGCAGAGATATGTTGATGACATACTGTTACTTTAAAATAAGTATGAATCCACTGGACCCAGTATTTTCCGCCATTTTTTAAGCTTATGATAAGATCAGTCCAAATTAGCATGCCTTCCTTCAGAGGTTTCTAGGGCACTTTGTGCATATGTCCATCAGGGGTACTCCCACACGTTATCAGGCTGATCAGTGTCTGTGGGGAAATTGAGGGAGCTCAGCACCAGAGAACAAAGACTGGACAAATCCACTCCTTGTTTTATTTCCATGTGGCAGCATCTCCTGATATGTCCCTTACACTTTCACCCATTTCCAGTGCTACTGGAGTAAATAGTTATAAAGAGTAGAATCCGTTTTATGGATGCAGGTTTTAATGAATACAGAGATGTGTTTACCCCCAATTTATCCTCTGCCTTTGGCAATAAAATCTGACTGCATCTGAAGGAGATTTTCATAGTTCTATAAAGAAAGGCAGCTTATAGCATGAAAAGCTTAGAGCTTTTCAGAGAAAAAAGAAAAACTGAAGCCAGAGGTGGTTAAAAAATATCTCTCATATCCTTTACAAGAAAAAAACTATCCTATCCATGCCCAGGGTATATAAGATTTGCAGCAGGGAATCCTTCTAGCATTTGATGTTTTCATTTCCACAATGAATGACACATCTCAGTAGCACAGTGAATGCCTTTCTTCTGGATTCCTTTCCAGCATTTTCATTATTATTATCATCACTGTTGGGTTAGGCACTAGTTTTGCCTAAAGCAACAAACCATCAAAAACTCGGCTTTCAAGGTTCTCCCTGAGTTATCCGTACACTTATAATGGATCTTATATTATCATTGTTGCATTTTTATTTCCATCAAACTAGGACCCTCAAGAGATCTGAAAACTCCTTTCACCTCTGTGAACAGGAAGGCATTCTAAGGCTCCAAAGATTTCTCCTAGGCAAATGAAAATATTATTACCTGAAGAATTCAGACCCCAGTGTTGCTTTTGCCTGAACTAACAAAAAGATTTCATTCTTCATTGCCTTTGATCTTCATTCCAGCTATGAGAAATTCTACCCTACTGGAATGGAAACTTGGATGTAATGCATGGTAGACTCTCAGTAATGTTGGCCAGCCAGCTAGGGGAGAAGTACTATTGTGGGTAATACTGTGAGCCCCTTGGTGACTTACCAGCACCTAGGAAAGGAATCTTGACTGCTTGCTGAATCTGTTAGTTCCAATAAAGATGCTGGTTCTGACAAGAGCAACCAGAAGGTCCATGACTCAGAGTCTAACAGGTTCTGCAGTGAGTTAGGCAGGGCAAGGCCATTGGTGGAGTGTAATAGTGGAAGAGAGAGGTCAAGGGGTGATGGAATACTGATATGGAAGAAGTTGGTATTGAGGGACTTGCATACATATAGGTGATGGTAATTCTAGTGATTCATATATTCTTGGCAGGACTTAAGCCAGTAACTTGAGAAGGGGTGATTCAAGAAGAAGATTTCAGTACCTCTTCATCACCATCTCCAACAGGGAGGGGAGAAACTGAACTGGGTGTAAATCCCAACCATAGAGATAGACTTTAAGTCAGGCCCTAGTGATGGAGAGAGATTATAATACAAGGCAGGATAGCCAGGTGACTACAGAGCAGAGGTTGAGGCAAATGACCAATTCTGGCAAAGTCTAATACTAAGTTAGAAAGTACCAGGACCAGACAGCCGCATACTAAGGCAGAGTTCTTCCTTGCCACTCAAACATCAAGTCTGGGAGTGCGACTTAACTCTAGGCCCTCCAGTGATGGGTGTCAGGCTACTAATGTAAGTATGTCTTAGTAAGAAATGGCTAAGGGCTTTATGAGGTTCTAGATTGCAGGTAAGAGGACTTGAGTGAGGTTAAGACACCAACAGTGAAAAACCTACAGTCTCTCCCTAACCAGTTTCTACTAAGACTTCAGAAACTACCAAGTGTAGTTAAGACCAGAATTAAACCAAAACAGTACATTTTGGCTGAATACATATTAAAAGATGATCTTGGCCTGATTTTGTTGTTGTTGTTATTGAAGGAAAAGAATAGGTTGTACAATATCTTTTTTCTAGGCAGCAAATCTAAGTTCTTGACTCCTTAAGAGTCTGGCACAAGATTTGGGAAGTTTGGTGAGTAGGCCGAATGTGTCCTGCTTTGGGGAATCTTGCCTGGCATTAGCTATGCTCCCTCAGTGTAACCAGGCAACTGGATGATTTTATCAAGACTGCAAAGGCAAGAGAGCTGGCCAAGTTTCATAAATCAGGGCTCTGGGGAAAGGTATGTTGATGGCTTCTCAGAGCTGGCGAGGAGAGAAAGGAGGAAAGGAACCACTCACAAAAACCACAGCACAGGGGCGCCTGGGTGGCTCAGTGGGTTAATCCTCTGCCTTCGGCTCAGGTCATGATCCCAGGGTCCTGGGATCGAGCCCCGCATCGGGCTCTCTGCTCAGCGGGGAGCCTGCTTCCTCCTCTCTCTCTCTGCCTGTCTCTCTGCCTACTTGTGATCTCTGTCTGTCAAAAAAAAAAAATAAGTAAAATCTTAAAAAAAAAAAAAAAAAACCACAGCACAGAAAACAGAAGAAAGAGAGGACAGAGGTCATAATGGAAAAAGGAAAGGAGACTTTTTCTTTCAAGATCCAAGGTGTCCAGGGATAAATGATGCATGTGCCTCTTGTGGCCAACTGGAATCTAAAAAAGGACCCAGCGTCTCTACCCTTTCCTCTTTCCACTGTTATCCACCTCCGGATTTTTAAAGATTATATTCTATACCTATTGTATCAGAGTTCAACCAGAAAAAGAGACTCCCCCAGGTTTTCCAAATAGGGAAGGTTTTAACATAGGGAACAGACTCTCATGTAACCAACAGAATGATCTGAGCAAAGATCAGGGTAGCAGCTTCCAGAGTTCATGAAATCAAGAAGTGACCAGGAAAGTGTCTGCCACCAGTCTCTGCCATCCACAGCTCAAATCAAGTGAAATGGGAGATTGCCCAGAGGTGCTATGAAGCTCAAGAATTGAACAGAAACTACAATCTCAGCTCTCTATAGCAGGTGGTTCACAAGAACTCACTTGGAAGCTTCTGCAAAACTTACCTTTGCCTCCTCATCTGTGCCTACAATTGTGCCAGAGAATAATGACTTCTACCCTACCACCCTTCAATCTTCATGTGGTTTTATAGAATCTAACCCACAACCATCCTGGTAAGGAATTCTGGGAAATACATTTGCAGACTTCTCTGTAGGAATGATGCAATGATGAAGATCATGCAGAAGCAGACAGAAAAGATGACAGTTAACAGCAGACAATCTGGCGTACCCACTGAATGGGAGTCTTGCCAGTTGCACTTATTTATCTTTGACATATGACTTGTAGATCTGAAATTTGTTACTGATTCTGTTTTGAGCCTATCTCCTTCCACAGGCTCAAACAATGGCATTTGAGTACTTGAACTGTGGTGGAGATTGCTAGTTTGTTTATTCACTCATTCCCTGAATATGTGCTGAGCTCTTACTAGGTGCCTGATGCTGGTCTGGTTGCTAGGGGCGGAGTGGTGAACAAGACAGACAAGGGCCCTGCCATCAGAGGCTTACAGCCTAATCAAAGAGTGACAGACAGTAATAAGGTGAGCAAACTGAACAGGGTATTTTCTTTTTCCCAATAGTTTTACTGAGGTATATTTTACACATCACAAAATTCACCCACTTTAAGTGTGCAATTCAATGACTTTTAGTAGATTTCCTGAGTGATACAACAATCACCATAAATCAGTTTTAGAACATTTTCATCCCCACAGTAAGATCCCCCATGCCCATTTACAGTTAATCCCAGTTTCCGCCCCAGCTTCAATCTATTTTCCATCTGTATAAATTCACCTTTTATGGACACTTCATATCAATGGAATCACACTAGTAATTTCAATTTGGAATAAACATATGATTTAAATAAACATAAATTTAAATATGAATCATCTAAATGTGTTAGAGTAACTAGGCAGTAGAAGGGTTCACCTTTATTTTGGATGGTAGAAGAAGACCTTCTTGAGGAAGACTAACATTTGAGCTGAGATAAGTCAGGCATATGTTGTCAAGAATATGAGGTAGAGACTGCGTTAATTGGCATAAAATACACTAAATACATTAAAATACACCAACAGACTAAGATCATGGTTTGGCAGTGATGTGAAGGTCACATTACCCTCACAGTAATCAATCTATGGCAGCAGTCATGCCCAAGGAAGAGGTGCTGTAGAGACCAGTGGGCTTCTAGACGGGCACATTCTGATGGACAGAACTCAGGAAGAGGTTGGGAGACCTGGAAGGGATAAAGGACTCTGTTCTCTATCTAAAGAACAAAGTCCTAAGATTTCATTGACAACCATGCCCCAGCACCTACCAGAATACTCAGACATAAGAGGAGATGGAACCAAACAGAACCTCTGCCTCTGCTCCAGGACCCAAGTGAGATTGCAAACTCAGCCCTCTAAGCAGTATGGAGAAGGCAAGAGCTGACTTTGGAATTAGGCAGTCTTTCCAATACGAGTTCCTATACCTCTTTGCCACGTGATTTCAATTACTGTTTCCTCATCTGCAAAATGGATCTCTTATCTTGGTGGACCACTTCGAGGGTAAAATGTGATCATAGATGTAAGTGATCAGCCCAGTGCCTAACCCATCGTAAGGCCTCAATAAATGATATGGTGTGTTATTTTGAAGGCAGGCGTAGCAGGCTCAAGATTCAGGTAGACACAAGACAACATGAGTTTAGACGCTATTTGATACATCAGTTTTGACTCACTAAACTACTTTAGCCACCACATTTACATAAAAAGACAGATACCAGGGCTGCTACCAGGCGTAATTAAATAAAATGACTAGTGTCTCAGAAGCACACAGGGTCAGGTGAAACCAAACCAATTCTGCAAACACAGGAGCTTAGAGCACAGGGGGTCATGAGACTGAGAGCCCACACCCCATCCAGGGAATGCCTGAAAATCTTGAGGAGTCTACTGGATATCTACTGAGATGGAATGGGAGCTAGAGCCCATCTTATCTTAAGGGTAAGAAACCCAACACACGTCGGGGTTAGAGCAGCTGTTGTGTTGCTATAATTATTACTATTTTCTATCTTCCCCCCCCCAGCCCCCACCACGGCCCAGTTTGGCAAATGAGAGAACTATCCAATAGGACCTAGGCAGACAAGGAGACTAAAAGTTCAAGAAGCTGTGGGCCAGGAAAAGCTAATAAATGAAGGTGGGGTCGGGTTGGAGGGGCAAAAACCTAGAGGTCCCATGACCTGGGGATAGTCATCACCACATTCACTACATCTCCAAATGCCCTCCCAGGAATTTTTCTGAAAAAGAAATAGAAATCCTAAAAATCCTCCTGGATGGCTCAATTGGTTAAGCATCTGCCTTCAGCTCAGGTCATGATCTCAGGCTCTCTGCTTAGTGGGGAGTCTGCTTCTCCCTCTCCCTTTGCTTCTATGTTCTCCTTCCCTCTCTCTCTCTCTCTCTTTCTCAAATAAATATTTTTTTAAAAACCCTATTATATCAAAAACTAGTGATGGACTATGCCTTCGCTAATTGAATTTAAATTTAAAAATTTTTAAATAATCAGAGAAAAAAACATAAAAGGATTGTCCTGAGCTAGTAAAACCCACGAACAGGATGAAAACAGAACATATTTTGCACAGGTCATTGCTTACATAGAGTCTCATCACAGAATTCTGCTCAGTGAACAATTCAAATGAAATACAAGGAACTATTCACCACTTAGCCCCAGGGCTTGCAAAAGGTGATATTAATTAGTTCTGACTAAAGAAAAGCCAGCCACCAACCATCTTTCTTTTTTTTTCCCCTTTTTTTCTTTTTCTTAATTTAAATTCAATTAGCCAACATATAGTACATCATTAGTTTCAGATATAGACTTCAATAATTCATCAGTCGCATATAACACCCAGTGTTCATTACATCACGTGCCCTCCTTAATGCCCTTCACCAACCTCCCCTCCAGCAACAACCCTCAGTTTGTTTTTTATAGTTAAGAGTCTCTAAGGGTTTGTCTCCCTCTCTGATTACTTCCCATTCCATTTTCCCTCCCTTCCCCTGTGATCCCTTGTGCTGTTTCTTATCTTTCTCTTCCACCTTCCAAGTGTAAATCTGGAGAAAAGATTTTTGAGGAGGCCTGCCATATAAGATTGTACCCAACTGAGCCCAGCCCTAAAGGAAGATAATACAGGTCTTCTCCAAGAGAAGAGATCACTGGAAGATCCTGCAGGATTAGAAGACACAGAGGGTGTTACCTACTTTCAAGAGCAAAGCCTCCACAGTCCTCAGAACCAGACTTAAATCCTGGCTCTGCCACTTATACAAGTAACTTAAATCTCTCTGTGCCTCGGTTTCTTTATCTGTAAAGTGGGACTATTAACAGTGCTGGCATCATAGGGTTGTAACAAGAATTAAGAAAAAATTTATGCAAAACTTATTTGTGGAGCATAACAAATAGCATGGAGGACAAGGGGAGTTAGAGAGGAGAAGGGAGTTGGGGGAAATTGGAAGGGGAGGTGAACCATGAGAGACTATGGACTCTGAAAAACAATCTGAGGGTTTTGAAGGGGCGGGGGGTGGGAGGTTGGGGGAACCAGGTGGTGGGTATTGGAGAGGGCACGGATTGCAGGAGCACTGGGTGTGGTGCAAAAACAATGAATACTGTTATGCTGAAAATAAATAAATAAATAAATAAGTGAATTTAAAGTATAAATATATTTGGGGAGAATTGAAATATTAAAAAAAATTTATGCAAAGCATTTTGTAGAGTATCTGTCACAGGGTAGGTGCCAATAAAAATTGGTTATTACCATTCACATATTCACACATAACTGGTTGGCAAGCACTGTGCTGCATGCTGAGGTATGGATCCACCTGGTGGGTGGGACCAAAGTCGGTTTGGGAGAGTGAGCACCTGGGTTTCAATTCTGGCTCTGCCTGTCATTAGTTGTTAGAACTTAGTCAAAGCTTTTAAGCTCCTTGAGAGTCCGATTCCTCATGTAGCAAATGGAACTACTATTATATATTCCCAGTGTTGTTATGAGGACTGAGTAGAATACCATCTTTGAAAAGCGTGTTGAAGCAGATACAGTTAGCCATCTGTGGGTTCTTTGGGCATTTTACTTCTCTTCCTTTCCGCAGTCAGCCAACTCCTTTTGTGCCTATTTTCTTTTCTACTCTGTTGTTTTATCTTTTGGTTTCTTTTTTGATACCAACCAGAAGCAAGGGAAGTGAAGGAGGGCAAACTGACACAAACCTCAGTCCACTTTATCAGCTCTTGTTAATCCTATTATATTTCTGGTGAGAGAAAAAGCTGAAGATGTGATGAATTCATACATAGATCCTGGAGGGTGAGCATGTTTCCACATTCCAGAGTAAATATAGGCTTGCATAAAAAATCAGGTGTTAAATAAATAAAATATTTAAAAAAAAAAAAGAATCCGGTGTTAGAATTGGATCTACATCCTAAGTCTTAAAAAATCCTTACTCTATTCCCTTTATTCCTGTGTGACCATGAGTGAATTATTTAACCTTTCTGAGCCTCAATTTTTTTCAACTAATAGGGGTAAATATAACTAACAAGTAGAGTTGTTAGGCTTAAATATAAAATAGGTAAAAATACTTGGACAGACAAGGTGTTCAATTAAGTGGCTGTTATTCCAAATTGAAATGTTTATTTCAAATCTTTCAAGTCCCAACTATAATAATGATTTTTTGAGAACCACCAAGATCTTCTTATGAAATATAATAAAGTCCTAACCAGTGGACAGACTCAAACGCAACTTCTTCATTATCCTCTCCTTCCCTTCAGGCCCATGCTTCTTGCCTCCTTAGACATCACAATATAATTCCTCAAGTAACCTCTCCCAAGCTTTTTGCTTTCAAACTGGCAGTTTGGTCTTTCACAGCAGCATCTATCTACAGGATTAATCACCCTCGAAAACCAATGTCCTATCAGGAAAGGTGTACTGAGAGCTACCATGTGCAAGCAAGCATTCTGCAAGGCCCTCAGGATAGATAACTGTGGAATGCACAGTCCCTGACCCTCAAGGGAGACAGACCTGTCCAACAGTGACAGTACTCTGACACCACAATGCCCAAAGCTTGGTGAGGACCAACACTGGATGCCCAGAGAGGGTGACAAATAGGCTGGGCCCTGGAGGATGGGGAGGGGTTTGAGAGGTGGTCAAGGGAGACAGAGGAATGATCATGGACAAAGGCATGGAGACAGGAACGGTGTCTCCAGTGTGGGCTGCCTGAAACGTGTAGGTCGAGAAAGTGGCAGGAGAAGAAACTGGAGAAGCAGTACAGGAAGAGAGGATAAAGATCCAAACTACAGCAGTGGTGCTGAAGGTAGAGAGGAAAAAGAGCAGAAGAGCCAGTTCTCAACCATCAGAAGACATTGGTGAATGGCTGAAGAGAGGCACCTAAGGGGGCTGTCAAGTTCAGCCCAAAGGACTGAGTAGGTGGTGACTCCACAGATTGAGAGGAAGTGCCAGTAGGAAAAACAGGCACGGGAGTAAGTTTTCGGCTCAGTCTGGCATGTGTTGAATTTGAGATGGTTGTAGGGACCTTCCAGGCCAAGGCAGGTTCCCAAAGACGCATCCGATGTATAACTCTGTTAGAGCTCTGGGACCATACTGGCTGAAGTGTGTATTTTTCTCTATAGTAAGTGGCCCTGCCCAGTAGGAATCAGGCCAGCAGATGTTTCTGAACGGGGCAGAGGATTCGAGCAGTCATCTTCATAAATGCAGTCTGTGAAGTCAAAGGGTGGCAAAGGTACTCCTTGTACCCTATAGCTCCCAGCAGAGGGAAGAGCTTGTGGCTGGAGCTTGATGAATCCAGCTGTCGGCTTGACTCTCTTGACATAGCTGTCCTCCCTACCCACCTCATCTTTTCCATCACATTCGCATCTTTCTTCCTTTCATCTCCTCCTGCTTCTCCTTTGCAGCTCCCAGTGAATGCTTGATGAATCCTGGCTTAGCGAATAGGCTAAACTCACCACTTAGGAAACAAGCCCTAGCTTTTATCTTCCTCTGTGGGTTTGAGTCTGCTAGAATCAAAGTAATATTAGCACGATTTGTTTGGATTAGCATGAAGACTTCTAATCCGCTCCTTTGCAATATTCCATATTTTAATAACTTTAATAATTACTGCTTCCCTTTTCTAATTAAGAGCTTAGAGACAGAGACCGTGGAGAGGGACCAAAAACAGTGGCATTTGGTATTGTGGAGAATGGGAAGAAATATTTGCATAGCAGAATCAATATTCAGAGCCAGCTAAGAAGCACTTGGGTTTCAATTCTGCGAGTATTTATTATGCTCCACTGTGGACAAAGTCCCGAATGCCGGAGATACAGGCGTGGCAGATACAGATGTAGCCTCCATCCTGTTTGAGGTCTGCCAACAACAGCATAAATTCTCTAACCATATCCTCCTGGTAATATGTGTAGCAGTACTTAGAGCTTAGAAGTCTAGAGCACTTTGGCTCTGGCCCACTGTTTTAACTTGAGGGAAAGGCACCGGTGGCTGAGCAAAAGTGCCTGTTGGGGTATTGCTTTCAAACCACAAAAGTGCTTTCAAGTCCCCAGCTCCAGTAGCCCCTGTGCATTTTCAGGTGTGTCCTCTCCACCCAAAGCTAACCTAAAGGGCCAAGCCCAACCCTCAGGACTCTCAGACCAATCTTTTCCAACTGCCAGACACTACATGGATATGGAAGCCATGATGAAGGAAAGTTCTAGCCTCTGGGCGTGGGGTGAGCCCAGAGGCTTGGCAGAGGAGGACCTCCATAGCGGAAAAGTACTGTCCATGCTGCCCAAGTGTCCTCTTCTGAGGAGGATGAGGTTGAAGGTCTTCTACAGACCCAGAACAGTTCTTATCCAGTATATCTTTCTGTTGGAAACCCAGTTTGAGAATGAGATCTGTTCTGGGGTCCCCCACTTCTTGGACCCAGAATCACCATTCTTCGCCCTCCTGGGGCTTGTCTTCAAGAGCTGAGAAACTTTCATTTTGAACTCTCACTGTGGGATTTTGTTACGCCCCTTTCCCTTAATCACACCTCCTCTTTTAACAAAACCTATTTTTAGTGATTCCAAAGACCACCCCTCTGGTAGGGATTCCACACCCCAGAGATAAATCTGATGCCACCTCTGCCTCAAAATATTGTGGTCTTTTGACGGAATCGGGCACGGGCCATTACATTTCTTTAACACAGGATAAAATAAGTGCTAAATATAGGTTCAAAAAAGCCATCATTCATTCTGAGTTGGTGAATCGAGGCCAGTTTTGCAGAGGAGGTGTTTGATCTGGTTCTTTGAGGATGAGAAAGATTTAATAGATAGATAATAAGGGAAATAATATTCCAGGATGGGAGTGAGAATGAGCCATACAGGGAAGCTTGAAAATGCTTCACTTAGGGAAAAATGAGGGGTCTGGTACTGATAAAGACCAGGATTCAGACCAGGCTGGAGAGAACACAAAGCTGAAACATATAATGGCATCCAATCACAATGCTTTGAGAGCTGCTGCAAGAAATTGAGTCTTTATTCTGGAAGGGCTGGAAAAACACCATGGCAGGATTCTTGAGAGAGGAGTGAGCTAATTCTTCCTCAGATGAGTAACTTTTAGGAGGATCACTGCTCTTCCACATGAAGGATGAAGAAACTAACATGTTACCACTTGTAAGCTATTGCTCCTGCCCCAGGATGGAGAGACAAAACAGGACAAGGGTAGTACAAAGTGAAAGGAGAGAGGGCACAGAAAGAATCAGTAGGTTTCTGCAACTGACTAGCTGAGGTATCACTGGCTGATATATGTTTGATCCCCCTCACCACAGTGCAAATCCCTTGAAGGCAGGAACCGTGTCTTACTCATCTTTGTGACCTTAGTGTTAAAGACAAGTGGCTCTCATTTTAGTAGAAGTCTTAACCTGGTGGCCTTAGGTGGGTTATGAGGGAGTCTGCAAGTCTCCCCAAAATTACGTGCAGAATTTTTTTTCTGTGCACATAGACCCTTTCTGTTTTCTGTGACCCAAAAAATGGTTAAGAACTGCTCTAGAAATTTGTCACCTTCATAAATGCTTCTGACTCTTGGTTTCTGTTTTTATTCCTTCTCTAAGTACTAACTTCTTATATAAAAGAAAAAAGACAGGGTCAAAAACATTAAATGGGTACTGTGAACACTATCATATTTTACTTGTAGTAAAAACCCAACATATAAATTCAGCTGAGTCTAATATGCTGAAACTCTGGAAGACATTTTCCCTGCCCATATCTGACCTCATTCTCTGGTAGCACACTCCGTTCCAGAACCTACTCTCTAATAGCTGATGCATCTATGAGGATGGGAATCAATTTTAATTTGGAGTTTAGCTTCTGCAGCAAGTGCCTTTGAAGAAGCACCTTCCTGAGAATGCCAACTTGCACCTTTCAATTACGGCCAGATAATTAGGATGGAGGTTCGCATGCTGCCAGCTCCATTTCTGTGTGGGTGGTAGGGAACAGATGTGGCACTTCTGGGCAATAGACACTTTCCCCAAACATTGAAAGGGATCATATTGTCCAAAATCAGGCTGAAGAAGGAGTCTGTGCCACTTTTGCATGCCAGAACCACCTGGGAGACGTGGGCAGGCTGCCAGACTCCTGGATACTCTGTGATATCCCAGTGGTTTGTAAGGACTACATAACGGAGTATTTACAAGTGGGACTGGCCCAGAGAATTTGGAACATATGTTCCCTAGAAGAAGAAAACAGCTTCTGACCTCTAGAAAAGATGTAGTCCAGCTGGGGTGGGGATGGGGTGCGGGGATAAGATACACACACTGAGAAAAAAATAACCTACTCGACAAAGGGACACAGAAGTGTATGCTCAGGGCAAGGCAAATGTTTTACATAAGGGGAAGGGAGGTTGTAGGAATTCAGAGAAAAAAGCTGCCACCGTGTAATGAGGCTTATAAAGGAGGGCATGAAAGAGGGGACAAAGGCAAGGAATTAGCAGACTCTGTACCACATATTCCCATACTTAACTTAATTTCTTTTCTTCTGACAATTAGGGAGTGCCTACGATGTGCAAGCTACAACACCAGATGATTCTGTATATGTTAATCATTAACCCTCACAACTACATTTGAGGTAGGGCTTATTATCTTCACTTTATGGATGAGGACTGAAGTTCCGAAAGAGGAGATAAGCTTCCTAGGACATGGCTTGTAAGTGCCTGAGCCAGAACTATAACCCACATCTGTCTGACACCAAAGACTAAATTCTTTTCACACCACACAGTGTCCCTGAAAAGCTATTAGTACAAAGTAGATGAACCTAAAAAAATATTAAGCTAAGTGAAAGAAGCCCGGCACAAAAGGTCACGTATTGTATGACTCCATTTACGTGAAACATGCAGAATAAGTAAATCTATTGGTAAAGGCCAAAATGGCTGCCAGCACCGAGAGGGAGAAGGGACTTCAAGGAAGCTCCCTCAGTAGAGTTGGGGAAGAGTGAGGTGCCTGGGTTAAGTCTAGCAGCATGATGAGCCAACATTCTCTTCTCGATTCAAGGGAAGGCTTTCCATAAAGGTGTATCACTCTCCAGCTAAGAGTGAGAGTTCCCAGGTGCATACATCTGCTTTTCTTAATCAGAGCAGAAGAAGCTGCTCGAGATTGTCCAAAAGGCCCTGAGAGCATTTATGAGGAGTGAAGCCTGCCCTGCTGTGGGTCCTCCTCAGTTAAGAAGACACAACATTCCTTTGCTTATTCTCAAATAACTCTGCATGTGGTCCTTTCTTGGTTGCTTACAAGCAACTTCAGATCTCTGTTAATCTGAAGTGTATGCAATAATCTAGCTAATGAAGGTGCCTAGCCAGCCGCCCAGCATCCCATCTCAATTGGGCTTTGTTGTTGGCAATGAGTGTACAGAAACTCTCATGAAAAATTGGAGGGGTCACAGGAGGTATTTAATTTGGTTTTATTGCCTTTTATGTGGGAAATTAAAGGCCACATGAAAATGGGAACCTAGGATGGCAGACAATGGTCTGCGATCCAAGCAGCAGTGAGCCTGGACATGGGACTTCTCTCAGAGCTTCATTCTCCCTCCAGGCTCTTTGGTTTGCCTTTACCTTGCACTACTCTCAGAAGTATCTGTATTAATGATGGGGGATTCCGTTTGTTTATTTGGAGTCTCACGCAGCAAACTGACCCTTTCAAGCCTTTGGGGCTTTTCTGATAGTGAGAAGGAGTTGGCAAGTGGCTCAACTGTTCCCTTGCCCTTCCCCAGTCTCTGGCCTACCTTCCTCATGGCCACGGTCAGTTCAGGGAGCTCTGGCAGAGGAGATGTGGTTGCCCTGATGGGTCTATAACTCCCTTTCCTCCTAGCACAGTCTCTGTTGTGAGAGAGCAAGAATCAAACTCTTCATCTACTCATCCATATCCGTTATTGGGGTACCCACAAAGACGTGCTTCCTGGGGATCAGCTCAGAGTTCTGCATGATGCCAACCATGATGCTGAAAGTTAATTTTATGTGGAGTCCAGAGAATTCTATGGTGTGTCCAGTGGAGAGGCACACACAGAATTCCGCCCAATGCCCAGTGACTACCCTGATGCCCATGAGGGGTAATATGCTACAGCCAGGGAAGAGGCTGTGAAATGACCTCAGCCATCCAAAATGTAGTATCTGTCAAGCTCTATGCTGTGCTCTGCAAAATCCCCCGTGAAGTGCAGAGCTGTACCCACTGAGATGTCCAACATGGTGCTAAATGTAATGCCTAGTGCCCAACAAGTGCCCACTTGATGGCCTGCATGGAACCCAATAAATGGCCTTCAGAGAGTGACACACCTCGGAAGTTTCTCTCCAGCTCACAAACCCTCTTGGCAGTGTCCTATGACTACCCCGTTTGGCCTCCTGATGACCACAACCCCACTGCCAGCCTCTCCACAGCCCCCTATGGTCTTTAAAAAGCCACATAAAATCATCTTTTTAAAAAAGACACTGGGTGATACACACAACTAATGAATCGTTGAACACTACAACAAAAACTTATGATATACTATATGCTGACTAACTGAACATGATTAAAAAAAAGAAGAAGAAGAATTGAGGTCAAAATAGAAGAAAAAAAAAAAAACAAGCAATTTGTTCCAAATACGAAGACAGACAAGAAAATATAAAACCCCAAACACCCAGGTAACAAACTTTAGTTTTATTTTAAGTTTCTTTTTTATAGTGTTTTAAAAATAGCATGTCATAAATACTTGTAAAACAGAACAATACAAGCAAATAGTACTGAAATCTTTTAAGTATAAAGCAAGATACCTCTTCCCTTTTCTCTCCCTCCCATCTCCCATCAAGCCCTTTTTCTGGAATTAGCCACTGTTCATTTGGTTTGTGTCCTTTCAGATATGTTCCATGCATTACTCAAACATACATATTCAATGCATGAAATTCTTTTTTTTGCACACAGAATATTACTGATTCATTCTTCTGAAGTATGCTTTTTCCACATGATTTAATGTGGTAAATTTTTCATATCTGTACATGTTTACTTCATCATTTCTAATTGAAATATATTACTCCATAGTACAGAAGTACTATTACTTATTTAACCAGCCCTCTGTTGATGGCATTTAGATCATTTCCACTTTTTCACTGTTACAAACAACACTGCAATTAAACATCCTTTAAATGTTGATAATATTGCAAAATCACTCTCTAAAAAGATTATAGCAATTTATACTTATTAATGACAAATGCAACAGAAATCTTTCTGTTGCTTCTGGAAAACCCTCAATTGACTCCATTTTAAAAGTTCCAGGGCGCCTGGGTGGCTCAGTGGGTTAAGCCGCTGCCTTCGGCTCGGGTCATGATCTCGGGGTCCTGGGATCGAGTCCCGCGAGCAGAGAGCCCGCTTCCCCCCCGCCTCTCTCTGCCTGCCTCTCTATTTAAAAAAAAAAAAAAAAAAAGTTCCAGGTATAATTGCAAGTTTCGGGTTCAGAAATGAGAGTGTTCATTCTCACTGGGCTTCAGCAGCATTGTCCTGATGACTTGCAACATGGAAGCTGGAATCCAGTCCTTGGCACTCTCTCTCAGCCCGGGTGTCCAGCACCTCCCGGCTGCCAGCAGCAAAGACCTGTCCTCAGTGTTCAGGAAGCAGGCTTAGCTCATGTAGCCATCAGGGTCTGCAGTACTTCCGCTGCCCCCAGGCCTTTCTCCAGAGACCCAGTGAGTCAGCAAGAGACAGAGACCATCTCTAATTCCCACAGAAGAGTCTTTCTGCCTGTCTGACAAGCTCCTGTCCTCCCTGGATTTCCCTTCCTAGAATACAGCTCCTCTCTGCCCCTGCTCACAGGCCTGCTGCCTCTTGCTCAGCCCAGCCTTAGCCCCAACATCTCTACCACTGCTAGCCACGGTAAGGGTCTTGAGATGCCCACTGCCCTCTCACTTCTCCACCTGTTGTTTTGGATCAGAATTCACCTCATCCTCTAGAATTGGACAGTTTACTACTCTTTTACCATAGCTGCCCAGGCATCCCTCTGCCAGCCTGCACTCCCCTCTTACCCGCAGCACCAAGGCCTCTCCTCACATTTCCTTTATTCGTTCAACAAATATTTATTATGAGCTATGAACATTTCCTACTAAATTGCACAATTCTGAAATAACTTGCATATATATCAAGCTCTGTATTTCTATTGCAATATGGATGACAGGTTATTGAAATTTTATGAATTTATCACTATAGACTGGATATAGTTCAGTCTTTTTCCTGGAAGAGATGCTCCCCTAGGTAGTTACCATTAGAGTACTACAGTCCATCCCACTGACACGTTATAACTGCCAACGTGTATTAAGTACTCACCAAGTGTTGATCTAAGAAGTGAACATCTGTTAATTAATTCTCACCAAAACAACCCTATGAAATAAGTACTACAGTCATCCCATTTTACAGATGAGTATCTGAGGTTAACTAAGTCATGTACAGAGCCAGTATCCAAACCCAGGCATCTGACATCAGAACCTGCACCCTTAACTGCTATGACATTCTGCCTCCCCATAGTGCTTTTCTGCATCAGATCCTTGGACAGAAGCCCAAAAATTCATCAATGGCAGCTCTGGGAAAACCTGAAAGATAAAAGGTCCAGGACCTAAAATGAGAGCAACAGCTCTGGACTCTGGCCAATGGAACTCCTTAGCAAGTTGAGTGATCTGCAGGCAGTGGGCACCATTGTCTAGTATGTTCCAGAGATGTGATGAGAGAGAAACATGGAGGCCAGTACTGAGGACACAGAGCTGTCAGTTCTGTCCTGCTAATAAGAAATAGCCATTCATTTCTCTTCTTTCAGCTCCAGTCATCTCCAAGCTCCTCTGAGTGGTGGTGAAGATGTCACTGTGAGAATTAAGGGCAAGGATTGTGGGGTCAGAGTGTCTGGGTCCATCCAAATCCTCGCTCTACTAATTCATAGGTATGTGACCTTGAGATAAGTTGCAAAAACATATCTGTGCCTCAATTTCCTGGCATATAAAATGGTATCAATAAATGTGAACTCTTTTAATACCATCTCAAAGGCTGGCTGACCACTTAGGGGCAGCTGAGGCAGGGAACATAAAGCCACGACAAGACATGTGCTTGTATGGGTGCTACACAAGGTATATTCAGAGTGGGGCAAGGAGGCAGCAGAACAGCGATCCAAGCAAAAAGAGCTCTATTAGTTTGCTTGGACTGTTAGGATAAAGCACCACAGACTGGGCAGGTTAAGCAACAGAAAAGTATCATGTCTTGGTTCTGGAGGCTGGAAGTTCAAGATCAAGCTGTCAGCAGGGTTGGTTCCTTCAGAGAGCTATGAGGGAAGGATTTGTTCCATTCCTCTCTGGTTCGCCTAGGCGGCTATCTTCTCCCTTTATCTACCCACATCATCTTCCCTCTAGGATTCTCTGTGTTCAAATCCCCCTTCTGTAAGGATACCATATTTGATTACGCCCACCTTAATGACATCATTTTTTATGTTATAGGTTTATTTTTACAATTACAAATAAAATAAGAAAAACATAAAAAATATAGTAAACAACCGTTATCGGAAAACTGCTGGTACAGTGTTGGAGTTCACAACAATTTTTTTTTTTTAGATTTTATTTAAATTCAAGTTAGGGGGGCGCCTGGGTGGCTCAGTGGATTAAAGACTCTGCCTTCGGCTCAGGTCATTATCCCAGGGTCCTGGGATGGAGTCCCGCATCGGGCTCTCAGCTCAACAGGGAGCCTGCTTCTCCGTCTCTCTCTGCCTGCCTCTCTGCCTACTTGTGATCTCCGTCTGTCAAATAAATAAATAAATAAATAATCTTTAAATTCAAGTTAGTTAACACATTAGTTTCAGAGGTAGAATTTAGTAATTCATCAGTTGTATACAACACCCAGTGCTCATTACATCAAGTGTCCTTCTTAACCCCCATCACAGAGTTACCCCTCCCCCCACCTATCTTCCCTCCAGCAACCCTCAGTGTGTTCTCTATAGTTAAGATTCTCTTATGGTTTGCCTCTCTGTTTTTATTTTATCTTATTTATCCTTCTCTTCCCCTATGCTCATCTGTTCTGTTTCTTAAATTCCACAAATGAGTGAAAATCATATGATATTTGTCTTTCTCTGGCTGGCTTATCTCACTTAGCATAATTCCCTCTAGTTCCACCCACGTCATTGCAAAAGGCAAGATTTCATTCTTTTTGATGGCTGAGTAATATTCCTGTGTGTGTGTGTGTGTGTGTGTGTGTGTGTGTGTGTGTGTATCACATCTTCTTCAGCCATTCATCAGTCAATGGACATCTAGGCTCTTTCCATAGTCTGTCCCTAATTGTGGACATTGCTGCTACAAACACAAGGGTGCAGGTGTCCCTTCAAATCACTATTTCTATGAGACCAGGTTGACCTTGATCCCAAAACCAGACAAAGACCCCATTAAAAAAGAGAATTACAGACCAATATCCCTGATGAACATGGATGCAAAAATTCTCAATGATACACTAGCTAATCGGATCCAACAGTACATTAAAAGGATTATTCACCAAGACCAAGTGGGATTTATTCCTGGGCTGCAGGAGTGGTTCAATATCCACAAATCAATCAATGTGCTATACCACATTAATAAAAGAAAGGATAAGAACCATAGGATTCTCTCAATAGATGCAGAAAAAGCATTTGACAAAATACAACATCCTTTAATAAAAACCCTCAAAAACGCAGGGCTAGAAGAAACAGATCTCAACGTCATAAAGCCCATATAGAAATGACCCACAGCTACTATCATCGTCAATGGGGAAAAACTGAGCGCTTTTCCCCTAAGGTCAGGAACACAGGAGGGATGTCCACTCCCGACACTGTTGTTCAACATACTACTGGAAGTCCTAGCCTCAGCAATCAGACAACAAAAGAAATAAAAGGCATTGAAATTGGCAAGGAAGAAGTCAGACTTTCAGGATTTATAGATGACATGAAACTCTATGTAGGAAACCCAAAAGACTCCTCTAAAAAATTGCTAGAACTGATACAGGAATTCGGCAAAGTCACAGGATATAAAATCAAGGCATAGACGTCTGTTGTGTTTCTATTCACCAATAAGGAAGCATTAGAAAGAGAAATCAAGGATGGCTACATAATATTCATATATATATATATATATATATATATATATATATATATATATATATACCACATCTTCTCTATCCATTCATCTGTCAGTGGACATCTGGGCTCTTTCCATAGTTTGGCTATTGTGGACATTGCCGCTATAAACATTGGGGTGCATGTGCCATAAAAAAAAAATGAAATCTTGCCATTTGCAATGACATGGATGGAACTAGAGGGTATTATGCTAAGTGAAATAAGTCAATCAGAAAGATAATTATCATATGGTCTCACTGATATGTGGAATTTAAGAAACAAGGCAGAGGATCACAGAGGATAGAGGAATAAATGAAACAAGATGAAACCAGAGAGGGAAAAAAAACATTTAAGAGACTCTTTTTTCTTTTTTCTTAAGATTTTATTTATTTATTTGAGACAGAGAGAGAGAGCATAAACAGAAGGGCCAGAGGGAGAAGAAGAAGCAGACACCCCACCAAGCAGTGAGCCTGACAGGGGACCCGATCCCAGGACCCTGAGATCATGACCTGAGCTGAATGCAGACGCCCAACTGACTGAGCCACCCAGGCACCCCAAGAGACTCTTACTCTTAGGAAACAAACTGAGGGTTGCTGAAGGGGAGGAGGGTGAGGAATGGGGTGGCTGGGTGATGGACACTGGGGAGGGTATGTGTTATGGTAACCACTGGGTGTTACATAAGACTGATGAATCACAGACCCGTGCCCCTAAAACAAATTTAATTTTTTTTAAAAAGGAGCTGTAAAAGAGCAAAATAAACCTTAGAAAAAAGAGACAAATCAAGGAATCAATCCCATTTACAATTGCACCAAAAACCGTAAGATACCGAGGAATAAACCTAACCAAAGAAGTAAAAGATTTATACTCTGAAAACTATAGGGAATTTATGAAAGAAATTGAGGAAGACACAAAGAAGTGGAAAAACATTCCATGCTCATGAATTAGAAGAACAAATATTGTTAAAATGTCTATACCACCCCAAGCAATCTACATATTCCATTCAATCCCTATCAAAATAACACCAGCATTTTTCACAGAGCTTAATCAAACACTTCTAAAATTTGTACAGAACCAGAAAAGACACCAAAATAGCCAAAGTAATGTTGAAAAAGAAAACCAAAGTTGGTGGCATCACAATTCCTAGACTTCAAGTTCTATTACAAAGCTATAATCAAGACAGTATGGTCCTGGCACAAAAACAGACATATAGATCAATGGAGCAGAACAGAGAGCCCAGAAATGGACCCTCAACTCTTTGGTCAACTAACCTTCAACAAAGCAGAAAAGAATGTCCAGTGGAAAATAGACTCTCTTAATGACCTCATTTTAACTTGATTACCCCTGAAATAAGATTACCCCCTCCATATAAGATCACGTTCAAAGGTACTAAGAACCAGGACTTCAACATATGAATTTTCAGGTGACGTAATTCAACCCATAACAATCACTAGTGCAAAGAGTTACCATTTACTGGACAACTATCATGACTCAAACACATGACAGACTCTGATTCTTAAAAACCCGTAGCAAATCTTAAGGTGTCCACTAAGAAAATCGAGAATCAGGGAGTCCTAGTGACTTGCCCAAGATTATACAGCTAGTCATCAGTGGAGCCAAGATTTGGATCAGGACTGCCTGACTCCAAACCCAAGCTCTTTAGATGCCATATAACTATGTCCTTTTTAGTTGGTTCCTAACTTGCCAGTGACTTGGGATCATTTCTTTGAAGATACAAGGGCTTATCTAATCTCTGTGGCTCCCTCTGGAGCTGCCCTGCATGGAAGGGGGTTGGTTCTGTTCACATACAGATCCACGGGGACTCCAGAAAATCACAGGCTAGCAGAGCAGGAACAAACTTCTGGTGTCATCTAGTCCAACCCCTCCTTTACAGATGAAGAATAAGCTACATACACAAGATCACACAGGCAGAGGAGAATAATCTTGAGTCTGTGCTCTACCCAGCACTGCCTTACTGGAAGAAATTGTGAGCTTTGCTGGCTGATCTCATTTATTAAGCAAATTGTCTAATAGATTTGAGCCATTTATATAAAATCATGAGATTAGTCATTTTTAATCAAGTAGAGTCTGACACAGTATGAAATAGCCAAGGACAGGTCTGTCATGCAAACATCCCACAGCTTTAATTACCAAATGGGCAGCCCCTCACATTTATCACAAGAAGCATTTAATTTCTTATACAACTTATTTTCTACGCCAATACTTTGAATAGTAAAAAATCAGGAAAAAGGGCCATCTTGCGTCCCCGCGTGTGTGCACCTAATCTCAGCTGGTCCGCCCGAGACCCCCTGAGCGCCAACCCTAGTCCCCCGCGCGGTCCCATTTCCGCTCCAACAAGATGAAAGAAACTATCATGAACCAGGAGAAACTCGCCAAACTGCAAGCACAAGTGCGCATTGGTGGGAAAGGAACTGCTCGCCGAAAGAAGAAGGTGGTTCATAGAACAGCTACAGCAGATGATAAAAAACTTCAGTTCTCCTTAAAGAAGTTAGGGGTAAACAATATCTCTGGTATTGAAGAAATGAATATGTTCACAAACCAAGGAACAGTGATCCACTTTAACAACCCCAAAGTTCAGGCATCGCTGGCAGCAAACACTTTCACCATTACAGGCCATGCTGAGACAAAGCAGCTGACAGAAATGCTACCCAGTATCTTAAACCAACTTGGTGCAGACAGTCTGACTAGTTTAAGAAGACTGGCTGAAGCTCTGCCCAAACAATCTGTCGATGGAAAAGCACCACTTGCTACCGGAGAGGATGATGATGATGAAGTTCCAGATCTTGTGGAGAATTTTGATGAAGCTTCCAAGAATGAAGCAAACTGAATTGAGTCAACTTCTGGAGAAGATAAAACTTGAAGAAGTTACTGGGAGCTGCTATTTTATATTATGACTGCTTTTTAAAATTTTGTTCATGGATCTGATAAAATCTAGATCTCTAATATTTTTAAGCCCAAGCCCCTTGGACACTGCAGCTCTTTTCAGTTTTTGCTTATACACAATTCATTCTTTGCAGCTAATTAAGCTGAAGAAGCCTGGGAATAAAGTTTGAAACAAGATTAATAAAGTTCTTTGCCTAGGAAAAAAAAAAAAAAAAAAATCAGGAAAAAGGTCATCAGTTCCTGTCATGGGAATTATTATACAAAAAAGGAAAAATGCATCAAATTTCCACATCCCTTCTCCAGACTGAAAGTGTGGTGTTCGTCTGCCGTAGCATCCATCTTCCCTCAATCAGCAGCTCTAGGGCACAACCACCTGGCCAGCATCTGGGGCAAATGTCCTCTGCCATGCTGGCTTCCTCTGTCCCCAAGTACAGCCCGAGTTTCTCCACAACATTAATCAGGCAGAAAGTCAGAAGAACTGAGACAGAAGCTCGACTGCAGGCTGGTATGACAGGTATGATTCCAGAAAAACAGTCAAAGACCTAGCAGCTCTGGTCACGACTCTGCCTGTGAGAAACAGGACAGCCTCAGGCACATTCCTTCAGCCTTCAAAAACCTAATTTCCTCATCTTTAAAATGAGAGAAATAGTTGCCTGTGTCACAGGTTGTGAAGACTGAACACCACAACTGTTAAAATGCACAGCACAAGACTTGTGGTGAATATAGCAGAATGTGTCAACTCGGCAAATCATACTATGTTGTACACCTAAAGCTAACGTAACCTCGTGTGGCAACTCAAAAAAATAAATGTAAAAATAAAATGCACAGCACAGTGGCTGGCACGTAGTAGAGCCTTAAATTTTTTTTTAATTGAAAGGGTATGGCAAATAATTTTCTTCCCTCTAAAACTGATCAGCAATCTGTTCTTTCCCTAATTCATATATAAATAGAGAAGAAATTGGGAGTATCACAGGCCCTCACGTGGCCAATCTTTGTTCTAATGCTGCCACCTGCTGCTGGATAGGCGGCATCCCATGCGGCTATTTCCTGGGGATACACTGAAACACATGAGGGACCATATGGGGGTGCATCCAGACAAGGCCTCCCCAGCACACTTCTCTCCATTGCTATCGTTCAGATCTGAAACATGCACATACCTGATTTATGTGGTCCCAGGATTACAGCCCTAGTTCCATGACAGGAGGGGCTTTTCAAACAGAGGATGACATTTTCCTAGTAGGTCACACATTTCCAGCATTAGCAACATTAGGATAGCCAAGACCTGAGCCGCACCAGAAGTCAAAAAGTATGCAGCCTGCAGACACGTTTCACTGAACCTAAATAATGTTGGCCCACACTGTGGTTCATAAAATTCAAACTAGCCACCAATGCTTTAAATATCAGATTTCACCTGAAAAATATGCATTTTCAGATTATTTTGTCCCTAAATCCCAATAACAGAGACTTACACAGAATAAGATGGCTAACTAGAGAAAGACTCTGGGTGGCTCAGTGGGTTAAAGCCTCTGCCTTTGGCTCAGGTCATGATCCCAGGGTCCCGGGATGGAGCCCCACATCGGGCTCTCTGCTCAGCAGGGAGCCTGCTTCTTCCTCTCGCTCTCTGCCTGCTTCTTTGCCTATTTGTGATCTCTATCTGTCAAATAAGTAAATAAAATCTTTAAAGAAAAAAAAGACTGATTTTTACCTTCAAGTAATAATAATAATTCGTAACTACCAAGCAAACCATACTTGTTAAAAACAAGGGCCAGAAAGAAAATTCACAATAACATAGGTTATAGTCAGTCCAGCTAGATAGGAAGAAAATGCTAATTATTGAGTCTTTGTCAAAAAATATTGATGGAAAAACTTCACCTTAATGAAGTATTTTCAGTAAAATAAAAATTTTAATTGGAAAAAATAAGTAAATGTTTTGTGTAAGAAATTGCTGAAAAATTATATTGGATTAACCATGTGCCCTCCCTCCAACACCATAGAAAACCCATCTTGAGAGCCTAATATGCATCTGTATATGTCTGTATATTTCTCCATATTATAATCTCACATACTCACATTCACATTGGCAAAGGCTTTTCATTCTTTGTCTTGTAAAAACCCAACTATATTATATACATTTCCTGACATCTTTTTTTTCTCATTTAACAATATCTTTTAAAAATCCTTTCAAATCAGAATGGGTTCATTTGTATTAAAAACAAAAAATCAATGAGGGGTGCCTAGGTGGCTCAGTTGGTTGAGCTTCTGCCTCTTGATTTCAGCTCAGGTCATGATCTCAGTGACTTGGGATCCAGCCCCAATTCAGGCTCCCCACTCATTAGGTAGTCTGCTTGTCTCCGTCTTCCCTTTCCCCTGCTCACACTTTCTCTCTCTCTTAAATAAACAATGAATCATGGAACACTACATAAAAAACTAATGAAGTACTGTATGGTGACTAGCATAACAACAAATTTTTAAAGCTTAAATAAATAAATAAATCTTTAGGGGAAAAAAGTCAGTGAGAGCAACTGCCAGGTTGAAGAAAAGACATATTTTTATTTTTAAAAGAAATTGCCAGACTACTTTGCAGAAGGACTGAAATAATTCACCTTTCCTTTGGCAAAGTACGTTGAGTACCTCCTTGCCTATAACCCAACAGTAGCTGGCATTACTACTTCTTTCCACCAGCCTGATAGAGGTAAAGATTAATCTCATTATTATTTTAATTTGCATTTCTCTAGCTTCTAATTAGATTGAGCACCTTTTCATATGTTTGCTGGCAAAAAGCTTTGCTCTTCCACAAAATGCCTGTTTATCTGACTTAGCCAGGTTTTACTGGGTAGTTTGTCTTTTGTTTCCATTTGTAAGAGTTGTTGGTGTATTTTCATTACAAATTTTATATACCTATCATCTGCATGATAATCATTTTCTTTCCAAATCAGTCATTTGTCTACTGACTCTGCTGATGAACTCTGCCATACAGAAGTGTGAATTTATATATAAATAAATATGATTAAACTTCTGGTTAAAGGGGTATTTCCCCATCATCCCCAATTATTGGGAATGTAGCCTCCCAGATTATCTTGCAAGACATTATTATATAATTTTTTATATTTGGTATTTATATTTAATTTTTTTTATTAAACATAAGATAAGCATCCAAGTTTTTCTTCCAAATAGATAACCAGTTTTGCCAGGACCATTCATTATAGAATATATCCTTTCCCCACTGAACTAAACTAGCAACTTTCTAACGTAGAAGAAGCTTATATAGACTAGGATCTATCTCCAGAATCTTTATTCTGTTTTACTGATCTAGTTACCTATTCTTATGTCAATGTAATATTTAATTTATAGTATGTTCTGATATCTTATAAACCCTCTCTCACTAGTCTTCTTACCATATTTTTCTGAGCCATTTTTGGGCATTGATTCTTCTGTATTCTCCCCACCTCAAAGCCCCTGGGATCCTAATAAGAATTGCCTTAGCTTTACATATTAATTTTAGAAGAATTGACCATTTTAAGTTGTCTTTCTATCCAAAACATGGTGTTTTTATTTGTTTATATCTTGTTTTGTGACCTTCTATAAGATATATAACTCCCAATGATTTATTTGCTTCATATTAAGTCCTGTTTTTTTCTTATTAAATTTCTTCCTATATTATAACTCTTGTTATTAAGCAGTTGCTAACATTTCCATTTGTAGCTATTTATTTCTGTAGATAAAAATTGCTGATATTAATATATTTTATCTTGCATCTAGACACCTAGTCAAATTACCTTTATTAACTCTAAGGAGTTTTTACTATGGCTTCCTGGATTTTCCATACATATAGTCCTATGATCAGAAAAAGAGCTTATTTTTCTCCTCTTTCTCAGTATTTTTTTACCAATTAATTTACTTACTCATTATACTTGCACAAATCTTCAAGACAGTGTTAAATAATAACGGCGAGGGCAGGCATTTTTGTCTAGTTCTTGCTATGAATTAAAACCAATGGTTTTACTATTGTACCATTTAGGATAATATTTGCTGTGCATTTTGATAGTAAATCTTTATTTTGGGGAAAGTTTTTCTTAGGGATAGTCCCTAATCTAATCGGATGTCTTTCAAACAGGTATGTTTATATATTTTCCCCTTAATTTGTTGATGAATGGATCATGTTGATTGATTTCCAGTAGTTGTATTCTTGAAATAAACTATGCTTATTTTACTACTCCTGACTACTTTATTAGAATGTATTTGTTAATTTTTTTAAAGATTTTATTTATTTATTTGACAGACAGAGATCACAAGTAGGCAAAGAGGCAGGCAGAGAAAGAAGGAGGGGAAGCAGTCTCCCTGATGAGCAGACAGCCCCATGCAGGGCTCGATCCCAGGACCCTAAGATCATGACCTGAGCCAAAGGCAGAAACTTTAACCCACTGAGCCACCCAGGCGCCCCTGTTAATGTTTTATTTAGAAATGTTGCACCTATATTCATGTGATCACTGTCTATGACCTAGTTTATAAACATTTGAATTGTCCTTTAAAAATAAAAAAACAAAAAAATAAAAATAAAAAAAAATAAAAATAAAAAAACAGGGGTGCCTGGGTGGCTCAGTGGGTTAAAGCCTCTGCCTTTGGCTCAGGTCATGATCTCAGGGTCCTGGGATCGAGCCCTGCATGGGGCTGTCTGCTCAGCAGGGAGACTGCTTCACCTCCTTCTTTCTCTGCCTGCATCTCTGCCTACTTGTGCTCTCTGTCTGTCAAATAAATAAGTAAAGATCTTTTTTTTAAAAAATGAAAAAAACAATTGTGACTCTGTCTGGGCCTGCTATCTTCTTCAATCATAGCCTTTTAATCACCCTTCCAACATATTATATAGTAACTAGTACATTCATATTTTCCACTTCAGCTTATTCTCTTGGGGGATTTATATTTGGAGAAGAAATCAACCCCTTTTTACTGCTTTCAAACATACTGCCATAGAAGTACATGTAGTATTCCGTACAATTATTTTAATCTCTTTTCATTTCAATTTTACATACTTTTCGTTCTCCCTGTTTTTTCTTTAATCATAGAACCAGGGTTTGAACTCTAGTCTTTCTGTTTCCAGCCCCAGGGCTCATGACCTTGCTCCACACTATATACCCTTAAGGTTAAATTTGGTTGAATCTATAAATGTAAATCATTTTGACTGATTTGACTGAAAAGATTAGTCAAGTGCAGAAATTAGATTTTTACGAAGTTTAAATTATCCTAATTTTTCCTTAAAATAGCTATCTTGGTACAAATAGAATCAGCAATAATATATTCACGCTTGGCAAAATCTTGGAGAATTTGAATTGTCTTCAATTAGCAAGGAGACCTCTTGTTTTCCTTCATTATAAAATTGGTTTTTGACCAGCACCAATAATTTTCATGGAAGAAAGCAAAATCCTCTTTATCTGAGACTATAAGTGTTATTTAATTCTTGAAAATGGTATTCAAACTAACATGAGATTTCTTTCAGTTTAATAAAATACTACCTAATTAGGAAGAAGCTTTACTTCTATCTCGAGGGATATATTAATATCATTAAAAAGAACATATGGTTGAGAAAGTTGTATGTACATTTATAATTTTGTTCCCTTCTGAATATGAAACACTATTTAATTAAGATTATTACTATCTTTAAAGCTTTTTTCTCAAAGGAAATGTTCTTCATTCTAAGCTACATATCTTCTTTTGGGGAAAAAAAAGCTTTTTAAGAAATCCTGAAATTCTACAAATAGATACACTCTGGTTGTATCCAAAGGAGGACTCCCTTCCTCCCTCCCTCATTATATTTCTATAGACAATATCAATCAGGGCTGCCTGCATGTGCTTTCTTTCTTTCTCTATTGATGACAATTTCTCTTTTTTTTTAATATTTTTTAAAGATTTTTTTTTTAATTTATTTGACAGAAGAGATCACAAGTAGGCAGAGAGGCAGGCAGAGAGAGAGAGGGAGAAGCAGGCTCCCTGCTGAGCAGAGAGCCCGATGCCATCCCAGGACCCTGAGATCATGACCTGAGCCGAAGGCAGAGACTTACCCACTAAGCCACCCAGGTGCCCCTTGAGACAATTTCTTAACAACTGTTTTTTCATGAGAAAACTAGAGAGATAAACCAATTCTCCATATAATTCAGGCAAAAACAAAAGAAAAGAGCATAGGGCCTGGCAGAAGGGTACAGAAAAGACCATCTTCTGGACTTAAATACAGACTCAGACTATTATCCATCCATCCACCTTGCTTTCTCCTCATTTGAAACATCTTCTCTGCCCTCATGGTCAATATACTTCAATTTGTCCCACGTTCCCCTGTTTTACCTCTATCTTAGAGATCCGCTTTCTTATTTTCTTGCCGTATGTATAATCTGATCTCTGCCTAAACAATTCTTCCAAAGCCTACCTTCCCTGTTATGAGTTTAATTGCATTCCAACAAAATTCATATGTTGAGGCCCTAACCCCAGTAGCTCAGTATGTGACATTATTTGGAAATTTGGAAATAAGGCCATCGCAGATATAATTAGTTAAGATGAAGTCATACTGGAGTAAGGAGGCCTCCAATCCAATATGACTGTGTTCTTATTATGAAAAGGAAATCTGGCACAGACATACACACAGGGAGAGTGCCATGTGATTTACAAAGGCAGGGATCAGAACATGCCAAGGAACGCCAAGATGGCCAGCAAACCACCCTCAACTAGGGGAGAGGCATGGAACATATTTGTTTTCATACTCTCTGAAGGAACCAACTCCACCAACATCTTGATCTTAGACTCCTAGCCTCGAGAAGTATGAGAAAATACCTATTATTTAAGTCACCCAGTCCATGGTACTTTGTTATAGAAGCCCTAGCAAACTAACATATTCCCCCAAATGTAATGGTATTTGCTCTACCCTCAACCATGTTACCTTCTCACTTCAATTGGTTAACAGAGGTCACCAAGTCCTTGTAAAATTCTCTCCTAACACTGAAAAACTATAGTCCGTTGACCCTCTTCTGTTGATTTTTCTCACCTTCTTCTCTGATTTCTCCTCCTCCAACCCCCCAAAAGGTCAGTGGCCCTAAGTTTCTGTCCACAATCATTTCTATTAGTGGTAATACATTTTTTGAAATAATTTGCTTTTCTTGAGCATATGCCAGGCATCAACCTAAATATTTTACGTATACCATCTTAATGAATCCTCACATCTACTCTGAGAAAAGTGCTATCCTCTATCGCATTTTGTAAATGAGGAAACTGAGGCTTAGAAAGATTCAATATCTTGGGGCACCTGGGTGGCTCAGTGGGTTAAGCCTCTGCCTTCGGCTCAGGTCATGATCTCAGGGTCCTGGGATCGAGCCTCGCATCGGGCTCTCTGCTCAGCGGGGAACCTGCTTCCCCTCTCTCTCTGCCTGCCTCTCTGCCTACTGTGATCTCCCTGTCAAATAAATAAAACAAAATCTTTAAAATAAAAGAAAGTAAAAAAAAAAAAAAAAGAAAGAAAGAAAGAAAGTTTCAATATCTTGTCTGCAAAGAGTATGAAACAGAGCTGAAATTCAGACTCGGGTGGATCTGACTCTTGAGCACAGACTCACTCCCATACTGCCTCTCACTCTTTCTCCACAAAGAACAGGTCTGTCTCTACCTGTCTCCGAAACCTTACAGAACTCTGCTGCTTTGTTTTCTCTCCAATGAAAAAGAGCCTGTATTCTGTACCTCCAGAGCCATTTCCCTCCCATACTCCAAGTCTGAATTTCCACCTTGAACTCCTCTTGTCCAAAACTGAACCCTTCCTATATCCCTCCAAATATGCTTCGCCTTCTGTGCCCCCTGTTGACTCCTCTGCCATGCATGCTTAGAAACATCACAGCATTTGTTATTCATCTCTGCCCCCGGCCCCTTTTCATAATCAGTTTCCAAGTTGTGTTAATTTTACTCCTGAATGACTAAATTATCCACTTGTCTCCATTCCACCTGCCTGAACCACCCCCACATTGCCTCTGAACTTGCTTTATAGTCTATTTCTATTCATCTTGAATCATTACCACTTCCTACCCTCTATTCCAGTGACTGGTCTACATGTCTTATATCCCCCACCAAACTATGAGCCCTTACAGGGTAGGAAATGTGATTCATCTCGGAATTTGCCATAGCACTTAACACAGTATCTAGCATATGGCGGGTGCTTAGCAAGTATTGACTGGCTTAATTTGTAAATTCTCTAAGCAAATTAATATATTAGCCAAACTGCCTATTAGACCATTTGAAATCCACAGAGCTCAGAGCAGCAAAACCGTGAAAGTAGATTCAAATCATCAAAATTGCCAGGAGATCTGATTCATCTGAGTCCCATTCTGATCTTGTCAAAATTTGTCATTAGGCACAGCAATCCTGCTTTTTTGTTCCTGTGGAACACTCCAGGCTAAACCATCCACTGGCACCAAAGCCCTTTTCTCATCATTCCCATCACACCCTGCAAGGTCAGAATATGTCATTATCTTCATGTTTCAGTCTATGAGATGCTAGGTAGGTACCTAAACCCCTTTACAGTGATAATAACTCTTGCCGAAGTACTTTGAACTTGGCAGGTCACCCTGTTGTTACAAGCATTACCATGCCCAGAGGCCACCACTAGGAGGCTCCAGCATGTCTCTGAAACCAGACTGTTCAGCCAGTCTCTGGGAATGACTGGGGAAAAATTCCAAGTCTTGATTCCAATCTCCATATAAGGGAAAGCAGGGCATTCCCAATGACCACTCACCTCAGTATATAGCCGGATGTCCCAGGGCCTGATGCAGAACAGGTGTTATCTTGTCCCTGCATATTGGAGATTCCTGGTGTGGCAGTTATGTGGATGGCCCCTGCCTGCAAAACAGAAGAGAAGCATAAGATCTAATCATCTCACAAAGGGAAGAGGGGCTTTGAAGAGTGCAGCATTACTCTCTCTCTCTCTCTCTCTTTTTTTTTTTTGGCTTTGGTCAACTAACTATGCATATGAAGAGCGTCTTGGTGCTACTGTTAGTGTTTATGGCACAAACACACATAACCAAGTACCCCTTCTAAAATGCTCAGTGATTGCAGCCTTTGACATTTTACATATATCAAAGGGATCAAAGGTTCTTGTGTATAAGTAGAAATCCAGACCCATGAAGTATTTCGTTCTTGGAATGACTGTAAAGAAAAAAGCAAGATCAACAATTTTATTTCCTTTACAAGCTTGATTTCAAATGAGGTATGACAACTAAAGTCATTCGCAAATTTTTGTAAATTAATATTTAGCATAATCAGAGAGTTGCTTCTAAATTGTAGGAAGAATCAAAAACATCTGGCAAGTAATATATTCTACAAATTGAAAACATTTAAGTCAGTTTTCCAGTAAGCTCAGAAAAGGAACATTTGCGCACGCTTCTAAATTGTCTTAGCATTTATACATGCAAACTGAGAAAAATATTGTATATTGTGGGAAACGTAAAAACAATATTTTAAAAGAAGAAATAACCTTTCAACAACAATTCCACCATATACTATGATATCATATCTATACTCACGCTAGTCAAAGATCCTGAGTTCCCAAATAGTAAGCTTTGAGCCTTAAAAAAAGCATTTGGAGCAATATAAACTTTACTGCTTAAACAACAGCAAAAAAGACTAGGTGATGTAATTGGGAACTTAAGCAATCATCTATTTGCACAAAAATACTCATATTTCTAAACTGCGTAATGTTTTAGAATAAGCACAGTTTTAATAGCTAAGGATCAGACTCTAAGTTTTGTTTAAATAAGTATTTCTCATATGGTAAGGCTGTTGACAAGACATCAAAACTTTGGGGGAAAAAATTAAAATATGGTCATTTTTACATTTGCCAAAATCCCTCTTTATAAACCACCAGTGAACAAATTTTTAACTATTCAGTTGTTTCTAATAAATAGATATAGTCCTACTGAGGATAACTGCATTTTTTAAAAACTTCTTTTCTGGAAAGGTGGACAACTAACACTCTTTTCTATTGTTATTCAAAATGGATGTCAGTTAACATTGCCTTATGTAATTGTTGGTAACTCAGTGTTAACATCCCAAGAAATCGCTCTTTGCGCCACTTCCCCAGCCCATTTTCTTCAATTTAAAGCAATAAAAAAAAAAAGCTAAAATTCAAAATTACATGTGTGTACATGGGTGTATATTATGCTACAATTTTTTTCTTTTTTTTTTTTTTGAGAGAGAGAGATAGCAGGGGTAAGGGGCAGAGGGAAAGGGAGAATCTTTTTTTTTTTTCTTTTTAAGATTTTATTTTTTTTTTTAAGGATTCATTTATTTATTTGACAGATTACAAGTAGGCAGAGAGGCAGGCAGAGAGGGGGGTGGGAAGCAGGCTCCCCGCTGAGCAGAGAGCCCGATGCAGGGCTCGATCCCAGGACCCTGGGATCACGACCCAAGCCGAAGGCAGAGGCTTTAACCCACTGAGCCACCCACGTGCCCCAGATTTTATTTATTTGACAGAGAAAGCACAACAGGTAGAGCAGGAGAGGGAGAAGGAGAAGCAGGCTCCCCACTGAGCAGGGAGCCAGATGCAGGGCTTGGCTCCATCCCAGGGTCCTGGGATCCTGATCTGAGCTGAAGGCAGATGCTTAACTGACTGAGCCACCCTGGTGCCCTGGAAGAGAGAATCTTAAGCAGGCAGCAGACTCCACACCCAGGATCGAGCCCAGAGGCTCTATCTCATGACCCTGAGATCATGACCTGAGCCAAAAGCAAGAGTTGATGCTTAACCGATTGAGCCACCCAGGTGATCCTAGATTTTTAATTTTTTTAATTAAAAAAAAAAAAAACACTGAAACATGAAAATGAAAAAACTCTGCTTTAAATTTGGATTTGCTCATATTCCCGCATAATTTCTAGGCTGAAACTTTTGTCCTGGTTATTTTCACTCACAGCTTTCTATAAATATTTGTATCATGGTCCCTTTTTAAGAAAAATGACTAATTCCATCTTGTCATTAAGTCACTATACCCTCATCTTCATTATTATCTTCTACAAGGCGCACAGTCTCCAAAACATTTTTAGGAGTCCTGTGTGCCCCATCACCAGCATCCAACATGTTATAAAATACACTCAGCCCCTTTTAACAAGTCCAGCTTCCTCCTGTCCAACTCAAGTCCAGAGGCTTTCATCCAAATCTACTTTCTTTCTGAAGAGGAAGGAGGTAGCTATGGCTGAAGAATGCAAGAAACCTGACTGGCCTCCTCTTGGGTGCCCGCATGACTTCTGATTCTCGAGAGGATCTTAAGTTGCTCTGAGTGAGGTAGCTGCGCTCTAGAACTGCTTCTCCACTTAAAGATCTCTGCGAAACTTCTGCAGAATCGCATAATGGCAACTTCCTTCCCTCCTTCCATCCCCAAAATGTCTGGAAGTTGCTAAAGACAAATAATAGCAGGGACTACTCTGACACGTAGGGAAAAGTGTCCAAAAAAAAAAAAAAAAAGAAGTCTTTTGAATTAGAGCTCTTGACTATGATCAAGATGTTGCCTATTTTTCTAGCACTTGATGCGCCTGTTTGAGAAACCTGCTTCTCTTTCAGACTCTCCACCCAAATTTATCTTCTGAGTTACATGTTTTCAATTGCAGCACAGATGGACAAGATGACAAAGGAAGCTCTATGCTACAGGGACAGCTGTTTATTTCAGGGATGGCAATTCACAATACAAGACCCACAATGATTTCCTTTGTGTGCGCTTTTCTGTTTTTTGGAATCTGCTAGGATCCTATCATCAAAATAATATGAAGCAGTTTGAAGATCTTCATTGCAATTCTCCCTACAAGGACGGGCTATCTGGTGTTTGCTGGGTTCACCCTGACAGGCCCACATATATACTTACACAGCTCTTTTGGTCTTGGCTTGATTTACTTTCCTGGGGAGAGATGAAGTTTCTGTAAAATCTTTTATCAGTTATGTCTGACAACGGGTCTTGCTAAAGACTTTTCAGACTTTTTCTTGTTTTTCTTGTCTTCTTTCCGTCAATAACTGACAAGAATAAAGATGAAAGAGAAAAGGCTTGATCCTGATGAGTGACATCTTTGGTTGGCTTGATGTTGCCTACACACTTTTGTCACGTTTAGAATGTTTGTTTTTAAGAGTTGTATTCTTTTGACAAGGCAAGGTATGAAAATATATGAGATGTTTTTCAAAATATTCCAAAATGATGTTCTGAATTTTCCTTTACAGCCGTCAGTTTTCAAGCTAGTACGTTGCAACTGATGATACTTAAGACATATGATAGTAAGCTCCATTCACCCACATAATAAACATTTAAGTCACCACTATCTGCACAGAAACCAATGCCAGGTGTCATCTATGGTCATACCTCAAGAAGGTTCATTGGAGAAGGGGAGATACAGGTCCTCGAAAACAAAAAAATTAAGCCACTATATGAGCAAGTATATATTAGGTGGTCAGACTGAAGATGGTTGTCTCTAAGAGTAAGTATGCAATAAATATTCTTTTAGTGCTATTACACATAGTACATATTACAATAATTTGATTTCAGTACAAGTAGTACTGGATATGTTTAGCAACACTGTAAGATAATTCAGCTATAATGGGTAGTGACTTGATGTACTTTGGGTAGAAATGATTACTTTCCTAAGCCTGTGCTCCCTAAACAAAGTACAGGCAACGATTTGATTTTTAAGCAGAAAAAAAAAAGTTTGTTTCCAACTTGCCAATGTAGTGAAGTTTAAAGAAGAGACTGTTTGTTTGGTAAAGCAAATCAAAGAGGTATGTAATGTTTTGAGTGAGATAGCAGAGGATCAAAGATAAAACTTCATTTGGGGATCATGCTTCTAAGAAGAAATATCTTTTTAAACTAGACACATCAAATCACCAAAAATTAAAGGTGCCAATTTACAATAACAGCTGTATTCATCTAATAACATGTCATAAAACCAACAAAGCCATGCTCTGCTGGAAGGTACTAGCAAATATCTACATAAAGTCTCCCCTCAGACTTGCATATTATCTAGAATAGCAATTTACACTTGTATGGTGTTTCTGCTTTCAAATGTTTTCACATCCCATATCAATAACAATGAAAAAGGATGTTATATGATGTGCCAGATACAGCTGTAATGTAAACTGAGAGGGAAAATGTCTGGTCCATTAGGCAGCGGATGCAGGCACGACAGCTTTGTCTTTTGTACACTGTATTATGGGAAGATAAACTCGGACTATGAAGCTGGGAGTCCAATCAAAACAAAATGAAAGAAGGCTGGCAAAACCACCTAAAAGCCAAGGCAAGAGAAGCATATTGGGTATGTGAATCAAATGCCTCCCTACTGACCTACACAAGAAGAGGGAAGGAATAAAAATAGAACACACGTCTAGATTCCACTGGTTAATTTAAACTGCTTGTCATTTCATCTTTAAATCTGCCACTCTGACTGATCAGGGTTGGCAACAAGGAAATCGAGTGCGGTTTGCAGAAAGGACCTAGTAGGAAAGAGAGAAAAAGCTGTGTACCAATATACTCACTAAACCACATGGCAAAGCTAAACATAATGACCCCAGAAAACAAAACAAACTGTGAAGTGGCTAGGGCAGTCTTCCTCCCTGCCCCCTTTCTTGGGCTATTTTTCACCTTGTCTACTACCTCCCTTTTATAATTTATTAGTCCCCCCAATTAACAGTCATACTCCCCAACCCTCTACTCTCAGGCCTTGGAAACAAAAAAAAAGCTTCAGTGTGAGTCAATTGAGGTCAGATATTCTCAACCAAAATGTAACATATAATATTAGGTATTTGGAAGTGACTTTAGAAGTCTTTTTCCCCTAATTTTTCACCCTCCGCATCAGTTCTCCTAAAATAATCCCCACACATGGAATCCAGCCCAAGTAAACACCTCCCCTGATTGTAAATCAAGGCTTCCTGGGGGCAGCCCATTCCATTTCTGGACTGCTCTATTAAAAAGTTTTCAGTCATGCTAAACAAAATTAGCCCCCTACAGTTTCTCCTCACTTGAGAAATATAAAACGAGTCCTTCTCCTCCTGGCAGCCTTTCGCTTTACTTGAAGACATCTGTCACCTCCCCCACTGAGTACCATGTCCCTGCAGTTCAATAGGCCCAACTGCTCCTCATATGACATGATTCATAGGCTCTTAACCATCTCGCTCATCCTCTCTTGGACATGCTGCAGTTCAATAAAGTCCCTCTTCGAAAGTGTGGAAGACAATATTGCACGGAGTCCCTCTTGCCCAGAATGAAAGAAAATATTGTAGGAATGGCCTAAATATGGAATGAAAGCCTATATCTGCCATTAAAAGAATTGCAGGCACCAAGGATAGAATGAACAAGAAAGGGGTTCCAATTATTATTATTATTATTATTATCTGACGGGGGGAGCATGGCGGAAAGGTGGGAAAGAGAGTTCGCCATGCTTTTCATTCGGTGATTTTGTCATTGGATTTTACTAGGCAAATGAGAACCAGATGAGTGCAATGCTCTCTGCTAGGGATTTCTGGAAAAACAAATGAGTAAGATACATCCTAAGAATCCCACAAACCCAGCCTCTGCCCCCGATCCCCTCCTCTTCAGGCAGATCACAATCACACAGGTCTTTTTCATGAGGCAGCCTTGAATTACTCATCCAAGTCAGAGCACCTGCTGGGGGTAAAGGCCTTCTCAGGAAGATGAGCTTGACCTGCCCCCAGCAAAGGCGTTAATGTCTGTCCCCTTGGACCACAGAAGTATTTACTATGCTTGCATCACTGGTCCCATGGACACTCTCAACCCAAGCCTAGCTCTGTACACGGTACTCCCACTCCCCAGACTGAGAGCCCTCCCCTCTTCTCAAAACACAGCCTTCTCCTCCTTCGTGGGCCCAGATCCCCTGATACTATACATCCATTATCCATTCTCCCTGAGCCTGAGGGGGGCTCCCCCAGTTCCTGCTGCCCAGCAGCTCCTGAGCACGGGTTAGTCTACCTGTCAGAGCCCCGAACACCTTGCATTCTCTTTGCCTTCGGCACTGTTTGCAGCCACCAGTAAGGACACACACACTGGGGCTGTTCAGCTAGACCAGACAGTTACGGAATCCAGAGCTGAAAGCCCTGCGGATCATTCGTTCTACAGCTGACAATCATCCAGGAAGCCCAGAAAGTTAGCTGACCCCTGTGAGGTAACAGGAGGGACCCTCGTGATAGAGTGTTTATTATCTTGATTTCCGGCTCAGGGCTCCTTCTGAGGGAGGACGTTTTTAAAATCTAAACACTTTCCGTGAATTTGAAGAATCAGCCTGGGAGTGGACGTGACTCTGTCTCGCCCTCTTAACATTTTAAGTCAGAAGTCTGAAAACTCGACGCCCACCACACCGCACAGAATCTGTTGCTCACTGCCCAGCAAAGAGCTGGGCAGAGCGCTGGTCCCCACAGCAACTCCGACAGAGGGCGAGGATTCCAAGCGCAGAACTTGGCCGTCCTGGATTTTCGCTCCCCGGGGCCTTCCCACGGCCCGGGCTCACCAGCCCCACCACCAGGCCGAGGAGCCAGGGGCAAAGCTGCGGCTGCACAGGAGGCCGAGCCCCGCCTCCGCTTACCCGGCCGGGCCTTCCCCCGAAGAGGGGGCGCACTCGCTCCCGAGGGATCCTCGGGGTTCTGACTCCCGGGCGCGCCGGACCGGCAGGCTGCCTGGGCTCCGTACCCTCTGCCCAGCGGACGAAGTGGACCTGGACAGCCGCCCAAGCCGGCCGGGACTGAGCGGAACCAGGGAGTCCGACTTGCCCGCGCCGCATTCCGGGCCACTTCCCCAGGCCAGGCCAGGCCACGCCCCCCAGACCCCCGCCTTCGCGCGTCCCGCTCTGTTCCCGCCTCACCTCGTGGTCGGGTTCTTTCACCCTTGTGCCCCCACCCTTCCTCCCACGCCGCGTGCCTCTACCTCCCCGCACGGCTCCGCACTCCTCAGAGACGGCGCACTTCCGCTCTCCGCAGCGGCTTCCAGGCCCCGCCCAGAGGGGCGCGAAGACCCCCACCGTTAGGGCAGTACCCACTGGCAACAAGTCAGATTCTCTCCTAGGTGCTCTTGGTTTGAGCCCCCATGCGATAAGCATTCGTACCACCCAAGAGTGGACAATTAAATGTAATAATATGAGCTAAGATTAAACGTAATCGGTGCCAGGCTCTGTTCCAAGCACGTTCCCAGTATTATAACCCTTTTATAAATTGGAAGACTGAGGTACGGATTGATTAAAAAGTTTAAGACTGACGAATAAATGGGAAAGTGGCATAGCTCTACAGTGGAATATTACTGAGCAGTAAAAAGGAGCCAACCGCTGATATGTTGCAGAACTTGGATGAATCCTAAAACCATCATGCTAAGAGAAAGAATCCAGAAGAAAACACAATAATCCCATGCACATGAAACTCTAGACAACCAAATCAATAGTGACAATAAGCAGACCAGCGGTTGCCTGGGGTCAGAGATGGGGCAGGAAGGAAATTTGGGGGGTGATGGATATGTTCCAAAACTTCATTGTGGTGGTGGTTGCACAGCTGTGTGTACACTTACTGAAATGTATCAAGCTGTACGCTTCAAATGGGTGATCTTTGTGGTATGTAAAATGTACCTCAAAACTCTGCAAACAAACCAAAAAAAAAAAAAAAAAAAAAAGGAAGAAAGAGAAGAAAGAAGGACAAAAGAGAACTCTGGATAACACCAAGAATAAATCGAGAGGAAATAGGAGAGGTGAAGTGAAGTCAGGGAGGTGTGAAAAGTCAGAAAGAGAGATGGCACCAAAGCCAGAGTAGTGCCTAGTGCATTGTGGATGCAAAACAGATTCTTATTGAATGAATAAATGAACAGCATCTAGAGGGAGGAAGTGGTCAACATACCACAGAGTGGTTGCTGAGGATGAGACCTCTAAAGAGGCCCCTGAGGCTTGGTTTTTTCCCTGCATCACTGTTCTGAAAGTCTCCAGGGAAAGAGATGTAGGAGTGTGGAATGCTATCAGCAGACCACCAGCTGTAGGTACAGTTCATAATCATAATACATAATCATAATACAGTTGCAAACAAAACTAATGGAATATTGGGCTCATTTGTGATTTTCCTCTTTATAAAATCCATCGTTTTAAAATTATTAAAAGTGCTTATTTTTAATTGGGTCCAATTATATGAAAACATTTTGCAGTGTTTTTAATGCTGCTTGGCCAATGGCTTGAAAAGGTAATTAATGATGATCTGTCCCATGTTCTGAACTTTGACCTTTTGAAAACAGGCTCCAGGCTTTAGAAGAGTGAGAATCATAGGAGATAGGTCCCCTGCAGTGTGAATTTTCTGACAATGGTTTGCACATGTATGATTAGCAGTGAGCTGTGGTATTCAGCGAAGCCAGCCCACAGCGTAGGCTTTCCAAACCTCATGCTCTGACTTGGAGGACCCGAGTCACAGTGACTGATGGAAGAGGGTGTTGCCCGTTAAGTTAAAGGCTGGTGGGCTGATTAATGGTCTCAGCATGAAGCTTCGGGCCTCTAACCCTGGCAGATCATTAGCTCCCAGAAAATGTCCAGTATCTGGAGATCACGGTTATTATTACAAACTAATAAATACATAAAAACATAAAACAGAGCAAATGGCCTTTTTATGTACTGGAGATATTTAAAAACCAAGCTGCATATTTCCATGAATATAGAGTCCTGTTTGTAACATAAATCCTCCCTTAGTTTTTAGAAAGCAGGAGCAGAGACCATTAGAAGAGCCATACTTCACCGTTAATGTTGCATTAAATTTTAACCACCGAAATCATGTTGTTTTTGTTTTTTTTTTAAGTCATGGTTAAGGAGATATTTTCATTATACTCAGGACCTTGCAGCTTAACTTAGTTCAATATTCTCTTTTAACAAATTGATTATATTCATATTGGCTTCTTACTCAAAGGATGTGAATGTTTTAAGTTGGATAAAGCTTAATCAGTCCTTAAGGTAATTTAAAAGTTAGAGGAGATAAAATCCTCAGACACAGAGTAATACATATTATATAGGGAAAATATTAAGCCCCTGGAGGAAGAAACAGTTCAACCACTGTTTCTTTGTTATTAAGTACAATATGTTCCAGTGAAAAATACATACACTACCACTAGAAGGGGACAGTATGTTAAAAAAAAAAAAAAAAAAAAAAAAGGAAACTGAAAGTTCAAGACTGCTAGAATCATTGTCTGTTTCTTTAATTTCTACTTTATATCTTCCTGAAAAAAAAAAAAGAATTAGCTAACAAAAAGACAAATCCAATAACAGGGAAATAATCACAGAAAAAAGGACAGACTACAACTATTCCAATAATGCCATTTCAGTCACTGGGATAAGGTCAGAGATCTGGCCTCCCTGGTACTGAGACTCAAAGGGAAACTTGGTAACATGACATGACTATCAAAAGGAAAGAGAAAGTAATGTGTGGGGTCCCCCAGGAAAACAAACCATTATATTTTAGAAACCTGTTAAACTTGAATCATGTTCCATTCTCTTTGACCATTAGACCGTGGCTTTTTTTTTTTTTTTTAAGATTTTTGTTTATTTATTTGACAGAGATCACAAGTAGGCAGAGAGGCAGGCAGAGAGAGAGAGAGAGAGAGAGGAGGAAGCAGGCTCCCCGCTGAGCAGAGAGCCCGATGTGGGGCTCGATCCCAGGACTCCGGGACCATGACCCGAGCCAAAGGCAGAGGCTTTTGCCCACTGAGCCACCCAGGCGACCCTAGACCGTGGCTCTTTAGTGACATTTCGCTATGAGCTGAATTGTGTTCCCTCCCCTCAAAAAATAATACTTTGAAGTCCTAACCCGATTATGACTGTATCTGGGTAGGGTCTTTAAGAAGTAATTAAAGTTAAGTGAGGTAATAAAGGTAGGGCTTAATTCCAAAGGACTGTGGACTTATAAGAGGAAGAGATATCTCTCTCTCTCTCTCTCCAATGTGAGAAGACAGCAAGAAGGCAAGCAAAGAAGAAAGCACTCACCAGCCCCTGACCATGCTAGCACCCTGATCTCAACCTTCCAGCCTCCAGAACTGTGAAAAAAAAAATTTCTATTATTTAATCCACCCAGTCAATGGTATTTTGTTATGGCAGCCCATGCTGACTAATACACACTTTGACATAACAAATGCTGTCACCCATAAGACATGAGAACACAGTATGCAAACTAGTGTCAGGAAAACGGCGTCTGATCCTAGCTCTGTATCTCCTTTCATGACTTGTCAGTACAGAAGACAGTAAGTTCTAATTAGATATATTTACCTGCGCTATACACTGCAAATAGAGCTGGCTCAGCTTCAGTGTCATGCACTAAAGTTATCTGTTTTCTTTAACAAGCTATATGGTAAGCCTATTCATATCAATCTGTTTTTGACAAGTTAAAAAGGAAAAGCAAGTTGTCTACATAGATGTCCCAAAATATGAGACTGATTAATTAAATTATGGTGCTTTGACTATATAACTGTGAAGTTTTACTTTAAGAAATCTTAAAAAATATTCAATATGATATTAAGTAAAAAAATTTAAAAAGATATACTCTGATTACAATGACAGAAAAAGCTCTAAAGATAACATTAAAATGAAAGCAGCAGTAATAGGTGGTTGAAACATGAGCTTTGCCTACATTTTATCCTGTGAAATGTTGCTAGATATCCTTTTTTATTATTTACAGTTTTGAAAACAAATTCAAAACACCTATGGATAACTGTCTTTTATTACAAAATTGACTGTGCCTTTGGTTGGTTATTGAAGTTTCCAATTGTGATTAAAGTTTCATTTGATTGATAGTGCTGTCATTTTAAATATACAGAGTCAAAAGTGACTGAATTGAAACGACCAAATGGTTCCATTTTAATGAGATCTGAAAGCTAATTTAGCTAAATACCTTCAAGAGACAAGGTCAAGATGAATACTGGAGGGATTGGATATATTCATCTCACTATAAATATCAAGACTGTCTAGTGTGTCAAGATGAAATGACAAGGTATTCTTAGAAAAAGGAAAGCATTCAACCCCCACCAAAGCTAGATCCTGATCACCAAGGATGCGTGAATAACAAAGACCTCTTACCATTTATTCATTCATTTACTTGTCATTTATTCAGTTGATATTTACTAATCAGAATGGGGTAGTGATTTGAGGCATGGGCTTCAGAGTCAGACTGCCTGGATTTAAATCTCTGCTCTATCACTTACCAGAGCGCTGATCCCATGAATAAGTCAAGTTAAAGGTTGGATTTGCTGTGGTGTCTCAGTCAGTTTAGACTGCTATAACAAAAATACTATAATCTGGGCAATATATAAATAACAAACATTTATCTCTCACGGTTCTGGAGGCTGAGAAGTCTGAGATCAAGGCACCAGCAGATACACTGTCTGGTGAGAGCTTGCTTCCTGGTTCATAGACAGCTACGAGGACAGCTTCTCACTGTCCTCCATGGCAGAAGCATGGGGGAGCTTCCCAGGTCTCTTTTATAAGGGTGCCAGTCCCATTCATGAGAGTGATCTGCCTTCATGATCTAATCACTGCCCAAAGTCCCTAACCTCCAAATATCATCACACCGGGGATTAGGTTTCAACTAATTGAGTTTGGAGGAGGAGCTATAAATTTCAGTCTGTAGCATGTGTAATAGATGACAACCAAAATCTCAGCGACTTAAAACACCTTGATTTATTTCTCACTCAAGCTACACTTCCACTGTGGGGGAGAGAGCTGTGCTCCACGTAATCACTGAGCCATCCAGGGTGATGGAGACTCTCACGTCTTTTAGCTGTGTATGCATGTCAGCTTTTTGAGCACTGGAGGGTCTCATACCAGCAATTAAATGCTTCAGCAGAGAAGTGATCCACAGCACAGAAGTGACACATACCAATTCTACCCATAGCTTATTGCCCCTTACTAGCCACAAGACAACCTAACTGCAAGAAGGTAAGAAAATTATCCTTACATCCTTAGAAAGAGAGGAGACCCTGGAGAAGGGTGAGCACTAAAAGCTTCTATCACAACTTGGACAAATTGCTTAACCTCTTTGTGGCTCTATTTCTATACCTGTAGAACAAATATAATAATAGCTTATAGTTTAAAAGTTATTGCAAGGATTAAATTAATATACATAAAGCATTTCGAACTGTGCTTAACACCTAATATTCAATGAATGCAATTATTATTATGTACCAGTCATTCTGTTAAATAGTTGGGACAAAATGATGAATTAGACAGCTCTCCCTACCCTAGAAATTCACACATTAGCAGAGAAGAGATACATATAAGTAATGATTCCACAGAAAATCTGATTAATATCACTTGGGAAAATTATCTTAGTTCTGATTACTCAGTAATACACAAAAACAGAGCAGCATGGAAAAGTGGAACACAGGCTATGAAGTCAGTCAATTCTTGATTTGACCCTTGGCTTTTACTGACTGTGACTTAGGCAAGTGACTTAACCTCTCTGAGCCTCAGTATTCTTCTCTGTAAAACTGGAACTCAAAAACATTCACCTGAGGTTAGTTATGAGGATTAAATATGAAGCAGGTAGCATAATGTGCAACATGTAGTTCAATTAATAGGAGCTAGTGTTTTGAATATACACTTAAACATTCTAGACAGCAACTTTCTATGATTGATTCATTCCAAGTCAGTAAACATATACAGAGCACTTGTGTGCTTACCCATACTCCCTGGGGAATGTAAGTTTATCTAGCTTGCCTCTTTCAGGTCACATCAGTTAAAAAAAAAAAAAAATGAAAAATAAAACAGAACAAAAACCTACATAATCTAGAGCAACATATTCTTTGATCTAGGCCTTACCCTGCTCCCACCCCTACTCTCCAAAATTGAGCCCCCTTTAGATTCTTCGTAGTTATTTTGCAAGTTGCCAAACTTGTGGCTTCTCTGAGATCTAGTCTTCTTTCCTTCCTCTTTGTTCATCGTCCTGCACTGGACCTCTAGAGAGGGCTCTCTGGCTCCCACCAGCTCCACTGCACCCCACCACACCCCTCACTGAAATGCATAAGGTAGTGCATAGGGGGGAGGATGGGATGCTTTGTGGTAAATCAGCTGCTGTGGATATCCTTTAATTAACTTTTAACTTACAAACAATAAACTCTCACATTCCTATGACTACCTACTTACTTGTGTTTGGTCAAGAATCTTCCCAATTTTTTTATTTTGAGTAGTTGTGCAGATGTTAGCACAATCAGGATGAGTGTGCCCTGTTAAAAAGTCGAGTTGCAAATCTACCCAACCAGATGACCCCTCTTCTATCACAAGTTTTTTTTTTTTAAATGACACAAAATACCATAGAAAAGATAGGCAGTTGGTATTTTTTGATGTGTGTTCCTAATAAATAATTACCAATATGCTTTTCTATTGTATAAGTCCTAATATCATATAGATAATAAGTATATAGTAATAGCTTACAACATAGCTATTAATTATTAATTATTAATAAATTATTGAAATATCCTCAGTGGAATTAGATTAGGTCTTCCAGAGCCTCCAGCCTGAGCTTTATGGCTATAAGCGCTAGAAAACCAAGAGCATCAGAGGAGCTTGGGGCTAAAGTTTCTACCTCACTAATCCATTGAGCTTCTTGATGAACTCCTAGGAGTTGAGGGAGGGGTGTTTCCTGCGCTCTGCCCCTGGACACTGACAACCACCAAAGACACCACATGTTGCATTTGCCTGAAGTCCATGGTGACCTCCTCCACAGAACAGTGCTGTTCTGAGGCCAAATCCTGGGCCTCTGGTTAAGGTTCAGCTGCTGAAATCAGTCCTTCCCCACCCACGTACCTAATTTAGAAAGAACCTCAGGCTACTGTCTACAGGTCTTTAGCCCCAGGACCCTGTGTGTCCCAGGACACTTTATCTGCCTCTTTGCCTCTCTGGCATTAGCCAAGTTCACTGAGAAGCAGCATGAAAAGCCCTCCAGAGGAGGTGAGCCCCAGTGTGCCTGGCTAGGAGAAGACTGTGACTCCCTTAGTTGGTGACCAAGCCCTCAACAACCAGCCACCTGATCTGAGACCTGATCTGAGACCTCCTGCTTCCTTCCTTTTCTAGCAAGATTTCTCTCATTGGAGCTGCATATGTTTTCCTTTTGTCTTTTTTTTTTTTTTTTTTTTTTGAGAAATACTGAACAGGAGTGTGAGAATGTGTGTCTGTGTGGGGGTTTTCATTTAGGGCGGTGTCTCATACTGTATCTCAGTATATATTTACATTTACTTAAAAAATGTGAACTCACTTTCATGATTGGCATTTCACTTTAGTAACAAACACCTTTGGTTTAAGAAATTATTCTTATTTTCTTTATTCATTCAAGAGCTATTTATTCCTGCCAGTGCTAAGACAGTGACGAATAAGCCAGCTCTAATAGAACTCACATTCTGTTGGGCTAGAAAAACATTGAAGAAATAATACCATAATTCCTTAAATTACAATTATGTTAAGTGCTAAAAAGGAGGAAAATGAATTGCTAAGAGAGGATATGACAAGGCACCTGACTTATCCAAAGAGGGGGAAAGGCTTCCTAGAAGGGGTGCTGACTGAGCTGAACTCTCAGGGGTAGGTAGAAAATAACTGGGCAAAGGATGTGTGTGAGGTGTAGGAAAGCACCATACTAGAGAACATTGCAGGAAGTTGAAACAACAGGTGCAAAGGCCCTGGGGAAGGGAAACAATGATGACTCTCAGGAACTGAAAAAATGTGACTGAAATGCAAACATTCAGGGGGATCATGCCCAAGTGGAAGCTGGTGAACAGGCAGAAGCCAGATCCTGAGGGGCCTTGTTCACCACACCGAAGACTCTGGTCTTTATCTTATAAGGAGCTATGGAAAGAATTGGAAGACTGTAAGCAAAAAAGTAATTTGATTCTTTTTTAAAGAGATAATTCTAATTGCTGTGTGGGAAAAGTATTGGAGGGAGGGAGGGAATAGAATTAAGAAGTTATTTCATTAGTCTTAACTGAGAGGTGATAATGGGTTGGACTAACTTGTGGCAGTAGAGATAGGGAAAATTGGGCAGTCCTGAGATATGTTTAGGAGGTAGACTTCACAAACAACTAAGGCCTGAAACTTCAAACTAGTAGACATGAATTTAAGTTTTAAAAGGGAAAAAATTTAGTAAGGTTGAGGAATATCCGTGTTTAGAAAGGGTGGCAGTTTACTTTGAGATAATAACATTTATGCAAAGTCTAGGGGTGTTATGGCAAAGTCAGATTTTATGCCTAAAACCTAAAATTTAAGGTTGTTGGATCTATCTATCCTTTATGCCATATAAAATGCATTAATTTATATATTATACATTTCTTTCATAAATATTCATGTATTATATGAATACATATTCATATTGTATTTATGAATATCTGTGTATTCAGAATGTGCCCTTAAGAACAATGAGGAACTCAGATGTTCAGCTCACATTTCTCTTGAACATTGGGCTACAGTGATAGGGCTACTCGGCCTGGTTAGTGTGCTTGAGAAATAATGGAAATAGAAAATGTGTTTATATTACATATTTTAAATTGTATCTGCATTTTATTGCTACTTTGTTTCTTCCTCATTCCTTAAAGAAGAAGAATCTATAACAACTAAAGCTATAGGTTCCCAGGGAAGCCAGACACAGATATAGTAGCTGGAGAGAAAGATCTCTAACATCTCCATTTCCTTCACTCTTCTGGAATCAGATTCATTCCTTGCACTGAGAAGGTCTGATGAGTGAGAGGTGAGTTGTGGCCGTCTGATACTTCTGAGGAGGTGCCACTGGGTGAATGAGGACTTAAGAAATAGGAGCTCTACCTCCCACACTTGACCTGACTTCCTGGATTGCCTTGAGTGGATTACTTGACCCTGAACTAGATTGCATCTGGGATCCCCATAATACGTGTTTTATGATTCAAACAGAGACTACAAAGTCTCCTACCTCATAGTTCACAGACATGGTTTCTCTAATAATTTTTTAAAGATTTTATTTATTTATTATTTGAGAGAGAGAGAACTCTAGAGAACACAAGCGTTGGAGAGGGAGAAGCCGGGTCCCCACTGAGCAGGAAGCCCAATGCGGGGCTCAATTCCAGGACCTTAGCTGAAGGCGGCCACTTAACCAAATGAGCCATCTAGGTGCTCCTGGTTTCTCTATTCATTAATTCATTTGACAAATGAGAAGCACTTTGTGCCAAGTATTACTGTAGGCATCAGGCAAACGGCAATGAACATAAGCAGACAAACATCCTCATGGAATTTACATTCTAGTGTTGGCAGTGGCTCCATTCAAACTCTGGTATCCTTAATAAGCAGTTAAAAGAGGTGTTTTTTGTTTCTTTTTTTTTCCTAACACTAGTCAGAGAAAGTTTGTTCTTCAATATTTACCATACCAGGCAGCATCTCCTTCCTTCAGGAGCCCATTCCTTTGAAGACTCAAGTAGGGTGAAGTAGTTCCTTCTTCTTACTTTTTATATGTGGCTTGCTTCAGCACCCACACCAGGCATGCATGTCTGATGGCCCCTCAGCTTACTGGACCCAGGCCACTTTAAGGGAAAGAGGTCAGGGGAGTTTCCACAGTAAAGACAGGGTCACTGAAGGTTTGGTGAAGTAGATTTACAGAGTCCGTTATCTGGTTTTAACTAACTTGCCATTGCAAAATAGAAAGGTGGCTCTAAAAGATTCTTACCCAAAAAAATGACAGTTGGAACTTAATGCCAATGATATATGGAATACTTACATGCCATTTACTGTACACCAGCCACTGTCTTAAGTGCTTTGTCTCTATTAATTCATTTAACCTTCACAAAAACCCAGTGAGGAAGGGATTATTTTTACCCCCCCCACCTTTTTTTTTAAGTAGGCTCCAAGCCCAGTGTAGAACCCAGGGCAGAGCTTGAACTCACAACACTGGGATCAAGACCCGAATTGAGATCAAGAGTTCAGCACTTAACAGACAGAGCCACCCAGGTGCCCTCTTCTAGTCCCATTTTAGACATGAGGAAACTGGGCCATGGAGAGTTTGTTTCTAGTTCTTAATCCAGCTCAGGCAGCCTGTCTCTGCTCAGTGCTTTTAAGTACAAATGACACTCCTTATTAGCACGAGGAAACAAGAAAACGGCAGAGAGAACACTTCTCCTCCTCTTGGTACAACACCTCAGTCATACATCTCGGGAAGTTAAAGTTTCGACCAGTGTGACAGTCAAACAAATTTTCATGAAACTATCAAGAAGGTTATTTGAAATACGGATTTGCATTCATTATCCTTAATGATGAACTTTTCCTTGTTTATTATATTTTGGGATATCAGGCCAATAATAGTAGGGCATGTGTTGAATGAATAAATGAATTAATTGATATGTGTTAGTGTTTTCTTGAATAAGCACCATGAAACATTTTACAAGGAAAATTTGAAGAACAAAATTTGTTGTTTTTTTTTAAAGATTTTATTTTAAAGATTTATTTTATTTTAAGGATTTTTATTTATTTGACAGACAGATCACAAGCAGGCAGAGAGGCAGGCAGAGAGAGAGGAGGAGGAGGCAGGCTCCCTACTGAGCAGAGATCCTGATGTGAGGCTTGATCCCAGGACCCTGAGATCATGACCCGAGCTGAAGGCAGAGGCTTTAAGCCACCCAGGCGCCCCACAAAATTTGTTTTTAATGTCTCTGCTAACAACACTGAAGTCCCTGACTTCTTAGCATGGCATTTAAGATCTTCCATGATGTTTGTGACCGTCTTCTCCAGCTCTCAGAATTCCCAGGTTACTTTTGCTTTCCACCAGTCTCTTCTTAGAGTGTCTCTACTGGGCTGTCAGTATTTGGTTGAGTCTTGGCCATTGCATTAGGCATGTGTCCCCAAAGGGACCCCTTTCCCTCACTATTACACATTGTCCCAGTTACCTGAGGCTCAAATGTCATATCCTGCCAGAACCAACTTCTCTACACTCTCAGGACTTTATTTATAGATCTGTTGTATATTTGAAACATTTGTTTCAATTATGGCTAGGGCTTCCACATGTGAGTGTGCATGTTGTGAAATGCACACAGGTGCCCACTGGAGGTGAATGGAGGCTGAAGTTTAACAGATTTATTTATTTATTTATTTAAGATTTTATTCATTTGCCAGACAGAGATCACAAGCAGGCAGAGAGGCAGGCAGAGAGAGAAGAGGAAGCAGGCTCCCCACTTAGTGGAGAGCCCGATGCAGGGCTTGATTCCAGGACCCCAAGATCATGACCCGAGCTGAAGGCAGAGGCTTTAACCCACTGAGCCACCCAGATGCCCTGAAGTTTAGCCCACACTGTTCACCAGATTGTGAGCCTAGAGGCACCTTCTTCTAATTCACACATTGGATAATGCTGTTTTAACTAGATTGTTAACTCCCAAGAGTAGAGAGCATTCTTGTTCATCTGGCACAGTTCCTGGCAACACGCCTTGTCAAAAGACTCTCAGTAAATACCTGTTGAATTGAATTTCAGAGTACATTTTCAGACATAAAGTTCTGACATGCTCCATCATTTTTAATCTCCTTTATTCAGTTATGCAGGAAATCAGCAACCACACTGACTTTATGCTCTTTTAAGCATCTCTCACAGTGTCAAATACCTTAGGGATATTTAGTGGCGATTAATTTATTATGATAAATGACCCTTATTCATTTTCTGCTCTTTTCATCACATTTTCTTATCTATTTTATTATCTACTTTCTAAGTTTTATTTATTGTGTTTTATCTTCCAAAGAGCCTTACATGATTATAGTGCTCACACACATAATAAATTCTGAAGTTTTTGTAGTTAAATCAAATGAGACATTGAATCTGCCTAAGAATTTATGATTCCTTATAAACTACAGTGCCATAATACACAGCAGGAATCCAATAGATTTGATTATTGACAAAATGAGATCATAGTTAAAGATCCTGAAAAAATTTTAAATTAAAAAAAGGCCTAGGGGCACCTGGGTGGCTCAGTGGGTTAAGCCTCTGCCTTCGGCTCAGGTCATGATCTCAGGGTCCTGGGATCGAGTCCTGCATCGGGCTCTCCTGCTCGGCGGAGAGCTTCCTCCTCTATCTCTCTCTGCCTGCCTCTCTGCCTGCTTGTGATCTCTCTCTGTGAAATAAATAAATAAAATCTTAAAAAAAAAATAAAGATTAAAAAAAAAGGCCTAATTACCTATGCATGTAGAAAATTCTATCAACAACTATCAAGTGTTAATTTCATTGGCTTTTCTACTAGAGGTCTCATGTAAACCAATGAAAAAATATTCCTTTACACACGTGTATTGGTCTTTTGAAAGGTCTTGATAGACAAATTTAGAGGATGATATGCAAAACAAAAAAACAAACAACAACATCAACAACAACCAAAAAACCCTACCTACTCTATACAAAGAGGGAAGAAGAGGAAGAGGAGGAAAGGAATAACAACTGCCATTAATCTTTTTAAAGAAAAAGCTGGGGCGCCTGGGTTGCTCTGTTGGTAAAGCATCCAACTCTTCATTTTGGCTCAGGTCATGATTTCAGGGTCAAGCCCCAAGTCTGGCTCAGCATGGAGTCTGCTTGAGATTTTCTCCTTCTCCCTCTGCACTAGCCACCTACTCACCCACTTCATACGTGAGCTCAGTCTCTAAAATAAATAAATAAATGAATAAAACACACACACTTTCTCCTCTCTCTCTCTCTCTCTCTCTCAAATAAATAAATCTGGGACACCTGGATGGCTCAGTGGGTTAAAGCCTCTGCCTTCGGCTCAGGTCATGATCCCAGGGTCCTGGGATCGAGCCCCACATCAGGCTCTCTGCTCAGTGAGGAGCCTCCTTCCCCCTCTCTCTCCACCTGCCTCTCTGCCTACTTGTGATCTCCGTCTGTCAAATAAATAAATAAAATCTTTAAAAAATAAAAAAAAAATTAAAAATAAAATAAAAATAAATCCTAAAAAAAGAAAAGATTCACTTTCAGGTTATGTGGAAATTCATAATTTTCCAGAAGAGAGCAACTATAAGGATTAAATAACTGAAGCCTTTTTTTTTTTTTTTTAAGTAAGCTCTATACCCAATGTGGGGCTTGAACTCGCAACACCAAGATCAAGATTTGCATGCTTCATCAACTGAGGCAGCCAGGCACCCAAAGGATTAAATAACTAAGTCTTTTTAAAATGATCAAAAAATGGGATAATTTAGTGAAAACCATCAAATAATTAAAGACTAGCTGAACATTAAAGATGCAAAAGATCAAACATCAAAGCTCATGTGCTGAAGTTTAAAACAAAGGTCCAGAGACTTTGAATCACCCAACTCAGTTAAAAGTTAAAAGTTATTAATCACTGCTTTCCTCCCCTGAAACTGAATTATACTCATCACTTGATCATTAAGGAAGTTAAAATATATCTCATGACGGTAAGATGTATTTTGTATGAAATACGTTATATATGTTAAAATATTTTCTATAGTATCTATAGAAGCAAACAAGGCTTTCCTTATGATCAAAGACTACGGAATCAGACTGCTTGGGCTCCAGTCCTGGCTACACAATTTGTTAGCCTCATGACCTTGGCAAGTTACTTGATGTCTCCATTCTATAAAATGGGGATAATAAATGTACCCAACTCAGAATGTTTTGGTGGGGGAAGCAATGAAATTCTATGTGTAAAATATTTAACACAGGGCCTGGACCATAGGAAACATCCAATAAAAGTTTATGATTGTCATTAGAGATATGATAAAGAACTTATGAACCAAGCTGATGATAAAATACCAAAAGTTTCAAATATTGAACATCCACAATTTATCAGTGACCACGTTAGTCATTTTCTGTACCTTATTTTTTTTAATTGGTTGTTTTTAAATTAGAGAAGACACACATGCCCCGTGGCAAAAGAATGAAAAGAACACAGCGTGATTTAATGTGAAAGTGAAAATGAAAATATCCCAGCCTACACCGATACTGAAGTTGACAATTTCTATTCCAAGGACTCAGAGCTAACTGCCATAAACTTTATTTTTCTAGAATAAGTCAGGTGCTCCTAGAGATTTCTATGCCTATAATAGCATATACATATATAACCCTCATCTTTTAGTACACAAATTGCTATCCATACTATCCTGCAACTTGCTTTTTTCTATTTATTATATACTGATTTTCTTCCTCTTTCATTTTTTTTTTAAATAAACTTTTCATGCTGGAATAATTTTGGACTTAGATCAAGTTGTAATATGAACTTACAAGTAATATGAGACATGAAATATGAACACATTACATGACAAAGGTACATTTGTCATCCATAAGAATTAATACTGGTACATTAGTATTAACTAAACTCTGCACTTTGTTCAGATTTCAATAGCTTCTCTGCTAGTGTCTCTGCATAGTGTTATATGGCATAAGTGTACCATAATATACATACTCCTGTTGACAAATTTTCATATTGTTTCTAGTTTTTGTTATTGTTTGCAATAACTGTAATGAACACGAATTTGTGTACAGGCACGCCTCTTTTTATTGCCCTTTGCTTTATCGCACTTCACAAATCTGAAGTTCTTACCAACTGAAGGGCTATGACAACCCTGTATCTAGGAAATCTATTGGCACGATTTTTTTCAGCAGCGTTTTCTCACTTCATGTCTTTGCATCAGATCTTGGCAATTCTTGCAATATTTCAAACTCTTTCATTATTTTATTAATTTTGACCATGTGTGATCAGTGATCTTTGATGCTGCTATTGTAATTGGAGGTGGGGGGCACCATGAGCCATGCCCATATAAGACAATGAATTTAATTGATAAATGTTGTGTGTTCTGATGGCTCCACCAACTAGCTATTCCCTTGGCCTCCCTATTCCCCAAGACACAACAATATTGATACTAGGCCAATTAATAACTATACAATGGATTCTAAGTGTTCAAGAGAAAGGAAGTGTCACATGCCTCTCACTTTAAATCAAAAGCCAGAAATAATTAAGCTTAGTGAGGAAGGCATGTCGAAAGTCCAGATAAGCCAAAAATTAGGCCTCTTGCAACAGTTACTCAAGTTGTGAATACAGAGGAAACGTCCTTGAAGGAAATTCAAAGGGCTACTCCAGTGTACACATGAATGATAGGAAAGCGAAAGAGCCTTATTGCTGATATGGAGAAAGTTTTCGAGGTCTGGGTAGAAGATCAAACCAACCACACCATTCCTGTAAGCCAAAGCCTAATCCAGAGCAAAGCCTGAGCTCTCTTTAATTCTATGAAGGCTGAGAGAGGTGAGGAAGCTGTAGAAGTTTGAAGGTAGCAGAGATTGGTTCATGAAGCTTAAGGAAAGAGGCTCTCTCTGTCATATTAACATGCAAGGTGAAGCAGCAAGTGCTGATACAGAAGCTGCATCAAGTTATCCGGAAGATCTAGCTTGGATTAGTCATGAACGTGGCTACACTAAACAGGATTTTCAGTGCAGATGAAATAGCCTTCTATTGGAAGAAGATGTCCTCGAGGAGAGGATAGCTAAGAGGAGAAGTCAATGCCTGGCCTCAAAGCTTCAAAGGGCAGACTGACTCTCTTGTTAGGGGCTAAGGCAGCTGATGGCTTTGAATTCAAGTCAATGCTCACTGACCATTCTGAAAATCCTGGGGCCCTCAGGAATTGTGCTCAATCTACTCTGCCCGTGATCTGCAAGTGGAACAATGAAGCCTGGGTGACAGCACATCTGTCTACCACATGGTCTACTGAATATTTTAAGCCCACTCTTGAGAGCTACTGTTCAGAGAAAAAGATTACTTTCAAATCATTACTGCTCATTGACAATGCGCCTGGTCACCCAAGAGCTCTGATGGAGATGTACAGTGAGATGAATATTGTTTTCACACCTGCTAACACAACATCCATTCAGCCTTGGATCAAGGAGTAATTTCATCTTTCAAACCCTGTTGTTTAATAAATACATGTCATAAGGCTATATAGTGATTCCTCTAACAGATCTGGGCAAAGAACTGAAATCTTTTGGAAAAGGTTCACCATTCTAGATGCCATTAAACATTTGTGTTTCATGGGAAAAAGTCAAATATCAACATTAACGGGAGTTTGGGAGAACCTGATTCTGCCCTCCTGGATGACTTTGAGGGGTTCAGGACTTCAGTGGAGGAGATAACTGCAGATTGGTGGAAAAGGAAGAAGAAGAAATAGAAGTGGAGCCTGAAGATGTGACTGAATTGCTACAATCTCATGATAAAACTTTAATGGATAAGAAGTTGCTTCCATAGAAGGGAATAAAAGGGGGGTTTTCTTGAGGTGGAATCTATTCTTGGCACCGAGGCTGTGAAAATTGTTGAAATGGCAACAGAGGATCTAGAATGTTACATAAACTTAGTTGATAGAGCAGAGACAGGGCTTGAAAGGATTAACCCCAATTTTGAAAAGTTCACTGTGGGTAAAATGGTATCAAACAACATTACATGCTACAGAGAAATCAGTCATGAAAGGAAGAGTCAATCAGTGTGGCAAACGTCACTGTTAACCTTATTTTAACAAATTGCCGCAACCATCCCAACCTTCCGTAACCACCACGCGGATGGGCCATCCACATTGAGGCAAGACCCTCCAACAGCAAAAAGATTATGCCTCACTGAAAGCTCAGATGATGGTTAGCATTTTTCAGCAATGAAGTATTTTTTAATTAAGGCATGCACATCAGTTTTTTGGACATAATGCTATTGCACACTTAATAGACTTCAGTATAGTGTAAACAAAACTTTTAAGTGCACTAGGAAACCAAAAAATTCATTTTACTTACTTTATTGAGATGTTCATTTTATTGTGGTGGTCTGAGGTCTGCAGTATCTTTGTTCATCTGTACGATAGGATAATCTTAGAAATAGAACTGCTGGGTTGAAAGATATGTACATTTTGTGTATAAATTTGATGTGCATATTACCATATTGCCTTCAGAGAAGTTTATACTAATTCATATTCTACAACATTTAAATGAGTTCTTATTTCCCCATGAATCTTGTTGATATGAGAGTGAAAATGACATTTTGGGTTTTTTTTTTTCATTTGCAGTTCTTTAATAATGAGTAAAGTAGAGGATCTTTTCAAATGTTTATTGGCAATTTGTATTTCATTTTTGTATGAGGTACCAATTTTTCTCCTTTATGCAGAAGTTGTTCATTTTTTCCTTATTGATTTATGAGAGCTCTTTTATACTAAGGAAATTAGCCATTTGTTATATTTGTTGCAAATATTCTTCTAGCTGACATTTTGTCTTTTGACTTTATTTATATCAATATTTAGCTACACACAAAATGAAAAAATTTAATTACCATATTTCCTTTTACACTCTGGGTTTTATTTTTGTTCCATGACAATATTATTATAAAATACTCACTTCTGTATATATTATTTCTAATCATAATTTTGTAAAGCAATTGTTACAAGAACAATTGATATTCTCAAGGAATATTGAGATGTCTTCAGACACAACTTTTAAGTACTACTCTATTACAAAGATCTTATGAAATCATTTCAAAAGATTAAAACCATGACTCTGACTTTGTTTTATTGGATTTCTCCCTATTTTGGAACTTGACATTGAAGGGTTTGCAGAAACCCAGAGAAAACTAGGATGAATCATGGTCAGTTTGTCTTTGGTTGCGTTAAACTCTGATATTTGTGTGTCTTCCTTTGATATATTTGCAAGGCGTTTTTTTTTGGCGTGAGCTTCTTTTTATGCTGTTGAACCTACTGACCCATAAACCCTTTATTTCATGAACTTCTTCAGCTCAGAAAGAGGTGAAACGCACTTCCATGGCAATAATTTGTTTTATTTATTTATTTATTTATTTATTTATTTTTAGTTTATGTCAATCAAAATGCTATGTCAGGTCCTTGAACCAATCTTTCTTTGAGGCCAAAGTGGGTTGAGAGCTCCACTAATGTCCTCTTTAAATGCTTCATAGAAATACATGTATATGTTCCAAGGTTTCTCCTAGGTTACATTTTCTTGAGCATGGTGCCTCCTATTCTTAACTTTACACCAAGAGTTAGTCATCTTTTTAGTGTTTACTAGGTTTTCTACTTAGCTGATGCCAATTTTAATTTTATCCCAGTGGTGGAAGCACTCACTGAATATAGTTTCCCAAATTGTTTTTGTCTTGCTTCTTTGTTGATGAGGTCATTTCCATCACAAATATAAGCCTTTGACTAATTTACATTCCACTCTCTGACTCAATCAAATGGACTATCTCATGGCAAAGATCCATCATGTTCTTCATTTCTTCAATCTCATTGCTAATAGTTAAATTTTGTTTCAGAGTCCTTTAAAAAAAAAAAGAACATTTTAGGCATTTTCATGGAAATAAGTGGAGAAGAGTAGGCAATAAAGAAACTATGTCAAAGTATAGTTGCTGGGCGATTAACAAGATTTATCCTGTAGCTAAATGGTTTATTTATTCATTTATTCCACAAATATTTAAAAGCACTTACTATATGCCAGGCATTGTCAGGGCTGCATGATCCCTCATGGAGCTAAGTCAAGCGCTGGGATAATTATAGCCAGTATATATTGATTGTTTTGTCGGTGCTGGACAGTGTGCTGCATGCTTCAATAGCTCTATATCAAGTTCTTCACTTGTAAGGTGGGGATAATAGTCGAAGTTATACATAAAAAGTTGAAAGAATTGGATGAAATAATATGTGTAAAGCTAGAACAAGGCTGAATATATACATATATATATAAACACACCTTAGTTGTTATAGTTTTATGATTATCATTATTTTCTTTGCTATTTAAAATACCTCACAAAGCTGGGCTATTGTTATCCTCATTTTACAGATAAGAAAATTGAAGCTTAGTGAATTTAAGAAAGCTATTCAAGGAAGACCACACAGTTAATAATAACAGAGGTAGGATTCAATATCAGGTAAACAATTCTCAGCTTATTCTTTCAACCACTCAGCTTTCTAGTTTCCTATACTCTGGATAATGTGTAAAATTTAAACTTCCTCTCTAGTACAATTATGGATGGTTGTACATATCATGGACTTTTCTGGTCAAAACTGCAAATATTAAGTTGGTAAATGCTAAAGGTCCACTTTATTGCCCCCATTTTCTAGTTGAGAAAAAGAGATTTAGAGAGGTCTTATATGGAAAAAGTGTCTGAGCTTAGATCTTGAAACAGGGGTCCAAGTCCATATCACACTGACTAAAGATCTTTTTAACCCTATTAAAACACAGTCATGGTGAAAATATTCACATTTATGGAACACATTTAACAGTTATAGGTACAGTTATAGTGGTGAACATCATCACTAGCTCTTAAATTATACAATATGACTTTGACTATATGGCTTTAAAAAATAGTCTAAAATATAGAAATGTTTGTGAATGTAATTTTTGAAATATAAAAAAGAAAGAAAGAAATGTCTTAAGATTTTGAAAGACATTTCTAAAATTTTTATTTATTTATTTATTTGAGCAAGAGAAAAAGCATGAAGGAAACAGGGGGATGGAGAGAGACAAGCAAACTCTGCACTGAGCATGGAGCCTGATGTGGGGCTCAATCTCAGGACCCTGAGATCATGACCTGAGCTGAAATCAAGAGTAGGATGTTCAATTGATTGAGCCCCCCAGGCACTCCTTGGACATTTTGAAATACACTTTTTATTTTGGAGAAATTTTAGATTTGCAGAAAATTTGCTAAAAAAACCCTGAGAGTCTACATGTACCCCTCCCTGTTTCCCCATTACACTGCCAGTGTACATTATCATCGCACATTTATCAAAACTGAGAAACTGACATTGGAACATTATTGGTAACCAAACGACTGATTTTCTGGATTTTCCCAAACATTTTCATTAGTGTTTTCTTTCTGTTCCAGAATCCAATCCAGGGTACCACACTGCATTTAGTTGTCATGTCTTCCCTGTCTTCTCTGGTCTGTAACAGTTTCTCAATCCTTCATTGTTCTTCTTGAGATTATGTTGAAAAATACCAGCCAGGTATCCTGTAGAATGTCCCCCCTGCCTGGGTTTTCCTGATGTTTTTTTCATGTTTTGACTGGGGTTATATTATGAACATTTTAAAGTGGAGGGATTAAAAAAATAATAATAATCCAAAAAAATGTATAAGGAAAAGCAACAAGCTTTTGACCTACACCAGTCCTGGCAATTTTTTAAAATGTGAATCTCACCTAAAAAAGGTCATTAATTCAACAAAAATTTCTTAAGCACCTACTATGTACTAGACACTATTCCAGGCACAGAGGGTATATTAAGGACAACCAGCCTAGACTGAATGGTTGTGAAAGGCCTCTTGGAGGAGGAAACATTTGAAAGGCCCAAATGACAAGATAGAACTAGACAAGAGCAGAGATTTGGGAGAAGAACATTTAGGCAAAGGGGTAACTAGTGCAAAGGCTTTGTAGCACAGAGTAAACAATGTATTTGAAAAGCTTCAATAAGGGCAGAGTGACTGGGTCATTGGTATCAGAGGAAGAGGGGTAGATGAGATGAGCAAAGTGGCCAGGGGGTAGCTGGCACTGGACTTTGTAGGCCATGGCAAGGAATATGGATGTTATGATGAGTAGGACAGAAAATCTTTGCAAGGTTTTAACTAAGATAAGATTTTAACTAAGAACTATATATAATCTTATATACTTTAAAAGGCTTACTCTGGGGGCACCTGGGTGGCTCAGTGGGTTAAAGCCTCTGCCTTCGGCTCAGGTCATGATCCCAGAGTCCTGGGATGGAGCCCCCGCATCGGGCTCTCTGCTCAGTGGGGAGCCTGCTTCCTCCTCTCTCTCTCTGCCTGCCTCTCTGCCTGCTTATGATCTGTCTGTCAAACAAATAAATAAAAATCTTTAAAAAAAAAAAAATAAAAGGCTCACTCTGGATGCTTTGCAGAGTATGAAATTTAGGGGGTAAGAGTAGTAGCTAGGAGCCAATAGCAGTAGTTAGGAGACAATAGCAGTAGTCTGAGCAAGAAAAGATGACAATTGAGGTAGAATGGAAAGTAGTGGATATAAAGAGAACTGGTTGGATTGGGATATGTTTCAGAAGATGAAGGGACAGCACTTAGTAATGGATTGAATGTGAGGTAAAGATTCTCAAGTTTTGGGCACCTGGGTGGCTCAGTCGGTTAAATGACTGCCTTTGGCTCAGGTCATGATCCTGGGGTCCTGGGATCAAGCCACACATTGGGTTCCTCCCGCCAGTGGGGAGCCTGCTTCTCCCTCTCCTTCTGCCTGCTACTCCCCATCTTGTGCTCTCTCTGTGTATCAAATAAATAAATAAAATCTTTAAAAAAAAAGATTCTCAAGTTTTCAGCTGGATAAACTGAATTGATGATGGTGCAATTTATTGAGAGGGAGAGAACTGGCAGAGCATATGTTGCGGAAGGAAGATGGGGAGGCTCGGAAATAAAAAATGATCTGTTTGGATCAAATTAAGTTTGAAGTGTTTCAAGTCATCACAAAGGTAGATGTAAGTTTGGCATCCACAGGAGAAGTCAGGGCTGAAGACATAAAATCCATGTACAAAATAAATGCATATGCATGTAATATTAGTAACTTAATTTACTAGGAAGAGTGGCCTTATATCAATATTTGCTCATTTATTTATTAATCAATTCATTGATTCATATACTTATTCCACAAATATTTATTGCAGAATAAACCTATGAGGCTTTGGTACAGCCATGCCAATGTCTTCCAAAGAATACAATTAGAGAAGGTGGAATATGGGGAAAAAATATTGGAACCTTAAAAAAATATTTATTTTTATCTAAAAATAGAAAAAAACCAAGTCTTGCGAATATTTAACGTACAGTGTGACGCTGGCATCTCAGTATTCATGAGTGAAAAGTGTGAGTTATGCAATGTGGGGAATAATTCAGGGATTTCTTCATTTTCTTTCACTTTACTATACTGTGATTTATTCCAGTCTATGTGTGCTGGGTTAAGTAGATTTACCAGTTACATTATTATTCCATTAAATGGACCCCTTACTAAAATGAAAATAGCTAAAAGATTTCTGGAAAAAAAACATGAGTTGGAGATAATAATGCAAATAAGCGAAGAGGTGATAAGAGGTGATAGTCTACTTCCAGCATGAGCTGTACAGGAACCATCTTATTAAGTAGAGGGGACAAAACTTTGAAATCAGAGATTTAGAAATATTTCTATTATGGGATTTTGATGCCAAAAAAATGTTTATGTGCTACCTAAGGCCGAGACAAAAAATCGTAAGGTAAGTGAGGCATTAACCTTGGGTGCTAAATTTAAGGGGGCAGCCAAACTCAGTAATCAAGATAAAGAATATCTTAATACCATATTTTAAAGATTCAAAATTAATTCAAAAATCTATGAACAAAATTTTAAATAAAGACAAGATCAGTGCCCTAAAAAAAAAAAAAAAAAACTTACACATGTGCAATAAAATTTGAAGGCAGAATTTTCCCAAGTTATTGAAAACTCCTCCAAGCAATGCATTCCAAAGAGTTCTGAACCCATTTGTTAAAAATATAAATATGCAACATTTTCTGGCTGACATCAAGGCAGATAGAAAGTTAGTAGTTGAATTTCAATAAAAACCTTTCAGGATTGGTGGAGGGAAGAGATAAAAATGGATTCTTGCATTAGTAAGAGCAGCCAAAGATGTACTTCTTCCATTAGGATCTACATATCTTTGTAAATTATCTTTTTCAGCTTATGACAGCTATTAAAATGAGGTACAAAAATAACCTGAACGTTGAATCAGACAATTTAGTAACTGCTTTGCAAAGTTTTAAAGATTTTAAAAACCATTGAAACCTAGTCAATCATATTTCTTTCACTAAATATTTTTAGTTAGAGTAACAATTCTTTATACCATTAATATAAAAAATAACTCTTACAGTTACTTTAAAATATGTTTTTTTATCTTATCCTTTTTATATTTAAAAAAATGTTTTCCGTCACAAGTAGCAAGACGTCTATACAACTTACATAAGTATATAGACTTACAGAGTTGTGTTTTGTTTTTGTTTTTCTTTTGGTACTAGGGGCGTGCAATCAGAAAAAGTTTGGAGAGCACAAGGACAGGTAGGTGATACTGTGGGTGTTAGGAATATGGAAAGATTATTTTATCTCAGTATGATGTGAAATCATGGTACCCACGGAAGTCTTCAGGAGGGAGTCTTCATAAGGGAGGGTTTAATGAGTGAGATTTGGAAAAATAACTATTGCGTTATTTGTTTCGTATAAAACAGCACAATGCTTACAGTCAGAGATTTAAGTACTCTGAAACATTCTTAAGGAGTTTGGTACAGTTCAAACTGCAGCCCTACTCTCAGAAGCGATCTCAGTCCCAGGCTGGAACCTGTTGGAGGAGGAAGTTCCCATAAAGGGGACAAGAAAGTGCCGCTCTAATGGAGAGTGTGTGTGTGTGTGTCTGTGTGTGTGTGTTGTGGGGAGGAGGGCGGGGGAGAGAAATGACACCGTTTCTCCGAGGCGAGGGCTGCCGCCTCCCCTCGCAGGAGATGGCTTTGAGGTGCCTGGAGCCGGGCCGTCAGGAGTGCAGGCAGAGGGGGTGAAAAGAAAACGCACTTCCCTCTGGCTGGGGCCGCGTCCGAGCCGGAGGCCGGGAGACCGCCCGTGACGCTTTCTCTCCCAGGAGAGGCGAGGGCTTTGCGAAGAGGAGATGGAGTTAAGACGCTCTTCTAACGGGAAGGGAGGGCAGTGCTGGTTGGCGGTAAGGTCAGAGAAGGAGCTTTCGGCTCCAGTCTTTCCCTGGTGGGCAGAGTCCGAAGAGCCCAAGAAAGCGTGGAGGGGTCTGAGGCCTGGTCCTTCCCTGCCGGCAGAGGGACTCCCTAAATGGACTGTCCAGAATCCCTCCCGTGAGGCGTCTGTTTGCATGGCCGCTCCACCAATTTTGTACATCCCGGGGCTTAGTAAGAGCTGAGGTAATTAGACGCGAGCGACAGCTGCCTCGGCACCTTGGGCGCCTAGCGCCGGGCTCGGAGCCCGACGGCTCGAATTCTCGCGAGAGCGGCCGCCGCCATTTTTCCATTGATTGCAGCGGGCTGGGGGAGGGGCCGACGACGAAGGCGACGGCGGCGGCGGCGGCGGCAGCGGCGGCGGAGCAGCCGTGGGTCGGTGTCTGCGCGCTGGTGTCTGAGGCCCAGGCTGAGGCCTCCGCGGTTGCCGGAGCGCAGGCGGCGGAGAGGATGACTGTCGCTGCCGTTCTCTTCTGAGATAGAGAGCCGCCACCACCCTGCCCCCTCCCCCGGCAGGGCGGAGAGGAGCGGCCAGAGTCTGAGCCATGGTGCCTGGCGAGGAGAACCAACTGGTCCCGAAAGAGGTGAGGGGCCAGCGGAGGAGGCTAGGCCCGAGGCCTGTGTCCGCTCGAGGCAGTGCAGGCCCGGGCGAGGGGTCGGCTGCTGGCCCAGCTCGTGTGCGGGCCCGGCTGTAGGGGGAGGAGGAGGTGTGTGGTGGGGGCTGTACGGTGGGTGCGGCGAGCAGTTGGGAGACCCGACTGGATCTAGGGCCGGGGGGGGGGGGAACCGAGACCGCCCCTCTCGGGTTTGTCGGGCGGGACGGATAAAGGAGCGGACTGGAAGGAATCAGGTCCAGCTTTGGGGGAGAAGGTGGCCTTTTAAGTACTTATTTAATATGTCGAGCCAAGATAATTTCAAAGAAAAATTTCTGTAACAGTTGTTGATGGGCACGACAGGGTGACGGTGCTGCTTCTGGTTTTGACAGTGGCAGTGTGTAGCTTTCAGGGCTTGTGAAATCTACACCCAACTTGAGATCTGTGGGAGGGCAGAGTTAACTGTTAGGACTTTTTTGAACTCCTGTTACTTGGTAATCCTGTTGGCTTGCCTAAATGGGGCCTGTGGAATTTCGTTGAAAAGGTAAATGTGACTTTCACGGAAAGGTGAGAGATAGCTAAACATTACCATATGGAGAGCTGAACTACTTTTTGTAGCTGGGTTGTGTATGCTAGTTTAGGTGACTTCTTGAATTCTTTAAAGCAAGTGTGATATGAGAAGCCTTAACTTCTTGGCTTCTCTTGAATAGTAGTAGAAGATTAATGGTAGAATCCAGCGCTGGCCAGTGAATTTCAACATATTAATAGTATCCCTGTTGGCTTTATAAATATCTTCAGCGTATCCAAAAGTGTATTTTTAACTAGTTGATCATCAGGCTAATGCTTTGGATTTTTATTTCTCATATACCTTAAATAGAGGCAGTGTCCTGTTGAAATGAGCTGTGTAGAATCTTGATGTTTGTAAGCGATATCCATTAAACATTCTTATTTTTTGGTTTTTGTTTTTTAGATGCTTTGTAGCAACTTATTGCTACTTAAGCAAGCTCTGACACTGCAAAAGTGATACTGGAGTTATGTATCTGATAAAATATTTTTCCTACATTATCAGATGGCAGTTGTTTTGCAAGGACAGTTTTGTTTTTTTTTTTTAAACTTGGCTATCGTGTGTCAGTATTTATTCATCGAACATCACCAACTCTGTGCAAGGCAGATAAACAGATGAATTAGAGGTCTTGCCGTGGGAGCTTTCAAAGCTACTAAGAGAGTGCTGGTAATATTCGTTGAGCTTCACTTAAAGGAGAGGTATTTTACTACATATGTCCGTAACTCTTACGAAAGAACAGAAGTGATAGGTGCTGTAAGAAAGATAAACATGCATTTCCATTTAAAGCTACATATTGCTGGTTTTCATTCTTACAAAAAGCAAAGTTAGTCCTTTCTTAATTTTTTGATTGTTAGAAAAATACAGTATAGGTGAAACTCTGCTTTAAGAAAATGCAACATCAGATTTATTTCCCTAATAATTTGATGTCTTAAAAAAACCCATGATATAAATATGCAGCTTTGCAGAAAAATATCAGTTGTGTAAAAACCAATACTGTAATACTGCTTTTACCTTTTGGATTTTAAAGATTAATTGCCTCTCCTTTAAGGCTAACTCCCTTACCTGAGGCTTCAAGCACTTCGCAACTTTTTTTTTCTTTTACGGTTTTTGGAACATATGTCTTTTTTTTTTTTTTTTTTTCCTATTCTCTAGATTGGTCTTCAGGCTGTTCTTTTTCCTTGGCTCTTCTCATGATTCCTGGAAGCATGCACAGTGGTCTCAAGTCTTAAGACTATTACTTGAAGTTTTTGCCTTTTTTAGCTTGTTAACTAGTTCTTTCATTTTTGATGACCATACTCCTCTTGCTGAATTTTTCTTTATTTTAGTAATTTAGTTGTTTAGTAATATTGTACTTTTTTGGTCTTTTTCCTACCTGTTTTTCTTATCTGCCTGCTTATTTAGTCAGTATCCTTTTTATGTCCTTAATTACCACTTTTCTCTTTGTCCTACCCTGTCTTTTTAAGTTGGAGTTGAATCATACAGTGCTAAAGGGAGAGTATAGTGATCATCTAGTAACTTAATCCCTTTTACTTTACAGATGAGAAAATTAGGGCCAGAGGATTGAAAGTGACTTGTTTAGGGGGCTCTTGGGTGGCTCAGTGGGTTAAGCCTCTGCCTTCAGCTCAGGTCATGATCTCAGGGTCCTGGGATTGAGCCATGTAGCGGGCTCTCTGCTCAGCAGGGAGCCTGCTTCCCCCTTTCTCTCTGCCCGCCTCTCTGCCTACTTGTGATCTGTCTGTCAAATAAATAAATAAAATCTTTAAAAAAAAGTGACTTGTTTAGGGTCATGTAATGAATAAATGACAGTGTAAGGGCTAGAACTCATATCCCTTCACTATTCCTTGATTATACCCTATTTTATAGTTACCTTCGTATGTAAGACTAGTTTGTAACTAAGTACATTTACTATGGGAAAATAAATTGCAAAATTAAAACAAAAATTTGCTTCGTTCTAATGGCTTATTATCAACAATATAGAGGGTTTTATTGTTTTTTTGTTTGCTTAGGACCTTTGTATAGGGAACCCTGACCCCTGCTAGATTTAGGTCTTGCTTAGGTGTGTGCATTCATGCATGTGTGTAGTTGTTGAATGAATAATATATTATTTTGGTCCCTGAAGCTCAAGGACAGATACATCTTAGAGGACTCCAAAGAGGGCTGCTTAGTGTACTACAGGTATCATTGCCTGTTTTTGTATGGCCCATGAGTTAAGAATGTCTTTTACATTTCCAAATTATAAAAGATAAGAAGAATAATATTCCATGACACATGAAAATATATGAAAATAAAATTTCAGTATTCATAACAAAGGTTTTTTTTTTTTTTTAAAGATTTTATTTATTTATTTAACAGGCAGAGATCACACGTAGGCAGAGAGGCAGGCAGAGAGAGAGAGAGAGGAGGAAGCAGGCTCCCCGCTGAGCAGAGAGCTCGATGTGGGGCTCGATCCCAGGACCCTCAGATCATGACCTGAGCCAAAGGCAGAGGTTTAACCCACTGAGCCACCCAGGTGCCCCCATAACAAAGGTTGTATTGGAACACAGCCATGCCCGTTTATTTACTATTGTCTGTGACTATAGCAGAGTTGAGTAGTTGCTACAGATGCTGTATACAGGATAAATTTGAAACTACTTAGTTTGTATTCAAGGCCTAGTACAGTTGATTCTGGCCACAACCTTCCTTTTCAGCTTATCTCTTCTCCCATGAAACACATTTTTAATGCAGCCAAATGGGGTTCTCTCTCACTTGCTTTTCACTTCTTTTTGTACTATCCCTGCTTTCTACTTCTCTGTTCAGAACCTTCATATACATTTTTCCCTAAATACCCTATACCTTGTTTATTCTAAAAATCTTTTTATGACCATTTTAACCTTAGGGATTTCTCCTTCTTTGAAGACCTTTTATGTGACTAGGATTTATTTGGCAATTATTAATAAATAGTGCTTGGTGACATATATGATGGTCCCAAACTATAATACCCATTTTATGTAATGTTATGAATTCCTTGGTAGCAGAGACGTGTATGTGTTTCTCTCAGTTTTCTGTTTTTGTATACGCTCTAGGTCTAGGACAGGACCCTTTCTGGAGCAGATATTCAGTAATATTTATTGATGCAGTTACAGGGTGTGAAGAAACTTAGAATTCTAGCCAATTATCCCCTACTTGGATGTTCTCTGCAGGACAGTTCATTGGCAAGCTGTTTTCCAGCTCTTGCTTGAACACCTTCATGGCTAATCTCTGATAACATCTTTGTCTTAGAAGAGATCTGTTATTTTAAGTTTCTGAGCTGAAAGAAGTCTAGACCTCTGACCTGCCATCTTTTGATAATTGCCTTGGACAACAGAGAAATCTTAAATCATTTCCCATAGGACAGCTTTTTCTTATTGTTGAAAATGGGAGAAGGGAGGAGGAGGGCCAGCCCCCTCTGTTCTACAGTCTGTGGATCCTTAGTTCTTTACTTGTTTCTCACTTGCTCTCTTTTAGGCATAATCCAGTATTTTTAGTATCCCTCCTAAACTGTTATAGCCAGAGAAGAAAAAAGAGAGTGTGGTCTATTCATTGTGGTTCATAACAAAGCTTTTTACCTCACTATTTCATTCTACTCTGTGTCTTTGGATTGTATTGATACTGGCTTTCAGGTCTCTTGCTTTTACTGTCATCCCAATTTTTATTTATTGCTTTGTTTTTATTCTCTTTTTAAGGATTTTTGATACTAATATTTATTGAGTCTTCACTGTGCATATTACTGTACTGTGCCATGTAAGGAACATTTTGAGGAAATAACAAAAATTTATTCATCTCTCAAGTATCTTAGAGTATAATTCAGGATAGGGTACATATCTAATTGTTTTAAAATAGTACTTTAAGTGATGTCCACAGAATATATAAACGTAGAGAAAATGGAAAAGTGGAAGAAAAGACAAAAGAGTAGTTTCATATCTCAGGTTTCTTTCTGCTCCTTTTCCATGCCATAAACAGTTTCTATATGAAACAATGGTGATGATAGTAATAACCAATATTTATTAAGCACTTATTATATGTCAGATACTGTCATATGTGCTTCCTGTATATTAACTCGTTTGAGCTTCACAGTGACCTCACAAGTATATAAAGACCATTAATGTTGAGAATCCCAAAACATTAAAACAAATTGTTTTTTATCTCTATTGTCTGGTTTTTAATAAAATCCATCAGGATTTATTATGGTTCGTATCAAATGATATTCTTTTATGTCTCCTAATTAAATTACTTAAGGAAATGTGCTACATTGGTCTTTCTTGTTTTTGATCATTCTTTAAAAATTAGGCTTTTTAAAAAAATTTGGGTGTTGATTCTCCTTTACCAGTAAGAAGCAAATATGACAGTTATGTCAAGTGACAGTCATCTGTAGTTTACTTAAATTGGAATGTTTAATTAAAAATCATTAGTATTTAAGATACCATTGGAAATGCTGACTTAATAAAGTAAAAAAGCTGAGTGCAGTTGTATAGGATTCCAGATTTGTCAGGGAAAAAATGGACAGTTTAGGGTTATAGGCATTGAAAGATTAGAAGAAATAGTCTAAAATATTAACAGTTGTTGTTCCTGGATATCTGGATCATTGGGTTATATTTAGATTTTCTTTACTTATTTCAGCAATGGGTATATACATTACTTAAAAAAAAAAAGTTAGATGACCTAATTGTAGTTTTTGAGGTAATTATTGGTATCGTGTTAGAATGTTGTTTTTTATGCTCATGGTTTTTATCTTTCCCCTCTCTTCTTGCTCTGAGTTTGCCACAGAGTAATCTGATCCACTTGCATGGCTTCAGCCTTTGATTGTAATATACCCATTTCTGTCTCCAGCCCTGACCTCTCCTCTAGATTCAGATTTCCACCTGCATACCTGTTATCTCTATTTGGTTGTATGCTAGGACCCACAGATTACATGTAGGTAATATCAGGCTCATATCTCTTTTCTCTCCTCGTATTCTCTTCTCAACATAATTCTTTCTATGCTCTGTTCAGTTAGTGTTGTCAGCATCTACTGATTTACTTAAGTTCGGAGATTTTTTTGACTCCTCCATTTTCCTTTTTTTCATATTTAAATGAGTTCAGGTCTCTGACTTCTAGGCTCTTTAGGAATTGGTCCTCTCTACAACTGTCAGTTACTTTCTAAAACAGGAGAGATGATGATTTACTTACTTTCTAAAGTTTATAGTTAATAACTTCTGATTGCAAATTGAGTAATTGGTACTATTTGTAAGCACTGTGTGCCAAATACTGTGGTAAACCTTTTGCATATGTTATCTTATTTAGTTCCTATCATATCCCTTTAAGACAGCTGCTATTCTTCATAATCTTATAGTTGAAGAAGGTAAGGCTTTGAAGAGGTTGAGGACCTTGCTCAAAGTTGTAAAGCTGTTTAGTTCTAAGTCAGTGTGGCCTTAACCAGTGAAAGTACTTCATAATCTAGCTTCAGTTGTTTTTTTTTTTTTAAGTTTAATTTTTATCAAAGCTATATGTGTACATATTTAAAAAGAGTTGAATAGTTCTGCAGGACTATTGACAAAACAGTCCTCTGCAAATTCCCTCTTCCTTTTATTTTGGGCTCTTCAGACACAACCACTTTCAATTCATTTCTTTGATATTTATCCCCATATCTCAAAATGTTCTGTCTGTAGTGTTCTTTCTTGAGTTTTCAGTTTAAGGCATTATCTACTGACTTACTACAAGTAGAAGATAAGGTGTACCGCTATCCCAAGCCATACCCAGACACACTTCTCAGTCCTGCTCAATCTTCCCAGTATTGTCATATCGTAAGTAGTTTGGTTATACCAGTACTCAGAGTGTGTATCAATGTGACTATAAGCTATTCATAGTTGAGTCTTGTAGTTTACTGTAATTGTTTCCCTTTGCTGTATATTTTGTTTTCCCTGTGTTAATGTTTTTTTTTTTTTAAACTTGGTTTTGTTTAGTTTTCTGTGTACTTATCATTAATTTAGCAAGAGGTTCCCAACAGAGGGCAACACAGTGGACATTGGCAGTGTTGGGAAGGCAGGGAGTGTGCTGCTGATGCCTAGTGGTGGAAGCAAGCTCTGCCGCCAAGCATCATCCCGCATGCACAGCACAGACTCCCGCAAGAAAGAACTGTGCAGTCCAAAATGCCAATAGTGACACTGTTAAGAAGCCGTGATTTAGTCCAGTTCTCTCAAGTGTATAAATCTCCTCTTATTCTGTTCAAACGTACTTATTTTTTATTTAAGTTTTCTTGAATTGCAGCTGTTGTCTATATTTGCCTTTACTATCATCTTAGTAGCCCCGCTCAGGACTCTATTGTATTGGGGCTCTTAGTTCCATATCTGATGTCTTCTTTGCTTGTTTTGTCATTTTGGAGGACCACTTTCAATAGCTTTCTGGGCAGCATATACTTTTTTCCAAACCTCACATGTCTGACAATGTTTCTGTCCTCTTGCTTTATAGATCATTTGGCTAGGCAGAGAATTCTTAGTAAGAAATAATATTCTCTCAGAATTTTTTTTAACATTGTTCCATTGTTTTCTTTTTTTCAGTGTTGCTGTTGAGACATCAGATGCCTAGAAGATTCTTTTCCACTATTTTGAAACTTTTTTTTTCCTTTCTAGAAGCTTGGAGAATCTTTTCTCCCAGAGTTCTGAAATTCCTATATTATGTGCCTTGGTATAGGTCTTTTTTAAAATCCATTTCTGTCAAGTTCAGGGTAGTCTTATTCAGAAATTCATCAGTTCTGGGTAGTTTCCTTAAATACTTCTTTTTTTTTTTTTTTAATTTCTTCCTTCAGTTTTCTCTCTTCTCTCTCTTGAGTTCCTATGGTTTAGGTTTTGGGCCTCTGGACTGGTTTCTCTAATTTTCTTACCTTTTTTCTTCTATTTTCCATTCCTTTCCCTCTTGCTTTATGGAAAATTTTTCTCAACTTTTATCTTCCAGTTCTTCTACTACAGTTTTATTTCTGCCATCATATTTATAATTTCCAAGCACTCTTTTTTCCTTCTGAAAAACTTTAAATATCCTGTTTCTGTCTTGTGGATACAGTGTCTTATCTCTCTTAGGAAATTAGTAGTAGTTTTTTTCTCTACACATTCCCTCTTTCCTCCAAATTTCCTTTTTGTGTTTATTTGCTTGGACTTTGTCTTTCATATGAGATACTTTCCTTGGATGCCTGGTGATTCTTTGAAGTCAACTCTTACTTAAAAGAGGTGCTTTAAAAAGCTTAGCAGCCCTGGAGCGCCTGGGTGGCTCAGTGGGTTAAAGCCTCTGCCTTCTGCTCAGGTCATGATCCCAGGGTCCTGGGATCGAGCCCCTGTCGGGCTCTCTGTTCTGCAGGGAGCCTGCTTCCTCCCCTCTCTCTCTCTGCCTGCCTCTCTGCCTACTTGTGACTTCTCTCTCTCTGTCAAATAAATAAAATCTTAAAAAAAAAAAAAAAAAAAAAAGCTTAGCAGCCCTACAAGTGGATGATTATGGTTTTCCCTGTAGAGTGATATGGCTGAATAATTTCCTTGCAGACTCCCAATGACACCTCTTTAATCTTGTGTTGGATTGATTTCCCAGAAAAGATTTCTGATCTTATGCCTAGAGAGAACAAGCTTGGGGACTGAGTAGGAAAAAGGGATTTGGGTTTCATCATTAAGTATGCAAATACATTTTCATTTGTTCTCCAGTTTTCAGTATGGCATTCTTCACATTCATTTGAGACTAACATCCTCTAGTGCAGAGATACCCAGTTTCACACTCTCAGAGGTCATGTAACCTTTTGCCAGAAAGGGTCAAGGAGTAGAAGAGAGGTCTGGGAGTTCTAACTGCTTCTTGAACAAATCTGTGCTCCTAGTTGGACTCTACCCTTAACTCCCAGAGTGTCTGAAACTGATAGTTTCTGAGCATTTTAGGGTCCCCCCCTACTATCCTTTAAAAATTTTTTGGAAGAGTTGCAGAAATAATAGAGAATTGTCAGTGAGCTTCTCCTAATGTTAACATTTTATATAACTATAAAACACTTGTCAAGAGTAAGAAATTAACCATATTTTACTAGTTTTTCCACAAATGGCCCTTTTTGTTCAAAGATACAAATTCAGGATCCTACACTGCATTTAGTTGTCTTATTTCCATAGTTTCTTTTTATCTGTGACAGTCCTTACCCTTTCCTTCTCTTTCATGACCTTGACACTTTGAACAGATATTTTGTATAATGGCCCTCAATTTGGGTTTGTCTGACATTTTCTCATGATTTATGACCTCTCTCATGAGGTTGGGAATTAAGAGAGGGATATTGCAGATGTGATGTGTTCTTCTCAGTATGCCATCTGGAAGGTGTGGGAGAATGTGATGTACTGCTAGTGATGGTAACCTTGATAACTTGGGTATGGTGCTGTCTGTTAGGTTTTCTCCACTATAAAATTACTGTTTTCCTCTTTAATAATTACTAATACTTTGAGACTGAGCAGATACCTTATTGAGGCTTAAACTTCTGCCCACCAATTTTAGCATCTATCTATGGGTCTTGTCTTATTACTGGTGCATTCTAATAGTAGTTTTCTGTTTTCCTCATTTCTGTATTTATTAATTGGACTTCTCTGGTGAGGAAGAGTTAACCCTTCTTCCCCATTTATTTCCCCATAATAATTTATATCAGTATAGACTTTTGGATATTTACTTTATTCTTTGGATTATAACCCAATGCTATTATTATTTATTTTGCTTTTCAAGCTGTTCCAATCTTGGCCAGGGGAGCACTTTCTGGTTGGCATCTGTGTGTTCATCCTTGCTTTCTGAGAACTTACTTTCTGGCGCCACATTATGCTTCAGCCCATGGTATATTTTCTCTGCTCCAACTCTGGAAGCAACCACTTCTCCAGGGAGTATATGGGAGTCCTTTGGTATAATTGTAAATGTGCTACAAACCAGGTGTCTTTGGTTTTCTTCTAAACGAATAGAGAATTCAGCTTCTTTACATGTAATAGTCATTACCATTTGATCTGCTTTCCAGCTTTTGAAATCATGTTCTGGTTTCTTATGGGTTTATGCTCTTTAAAAAATGTCTTAACTCTTGTTTTGAAGTTATCTTGAGAAGCTTCAGCGCTAAATGCTTGTATTCAGTCTATCCTCTTTAACCAGAAATTCCTAACTTAATGTATTTGTCTCCTGCCCCAGGCCAGTTTTGTTTTAGCCACATTTGGCTACATTAGTTGCTGTTCCCAGATGTGCTTTATGCTTTCATGTGTCACTTCTATGCCCTTGCCCTGAGTGAATATTATGAAGTACTTTTTATTATCTGTTTTCTAGGAAGTTTTAAATTGGTGAACTTTGATTTTGCATGAAAACTATTATTTAAGTGCTTTCTTAAGTACTTTCTTTAGGGCTGCCTCTTTCTTATTTTCCAGTTTTTTGATTAGTCAAAGTTTTTGCCTCTCAGTATCAAGGTACTATAATTTTTTTGCTGAAATTGAAGGGACTGGGTTAGTACATTTCCAGGGTACTAAAGTACCATGATAGCCCAACTTGGAAAGAAAAGGTTATATTAAAAATAGGGGGCTGGGAAAAACATATCACTGAATATATAAATTTAAATATCTGTTGTCAGTTAAGATTCCAGAAGACATCTACTTTTAAAATTGATTCATTTGTCTTTAAGGATCTTCTTCAATTTAGGCAACATGTTTAGGTGTCCTGATATGCAGAGGCATATTCTTTTATGAGGTTTATTACACAGATTTTAAAGTGTTCTGTCCAGGTACTGTTGGCTTAAAATCTACTTTTGTACAAACACTCTCCATTGTACAAAGCCTTTGGGGCAAAATTATTGTAATTGGCAATGATGACAAATGATTGGTAAAACTGACGTAATCAAGATTCTTAAAGAGCACGCATTTCTCTTGAGAATGATTTGCTGTTGGTATAGTGTGGATGTAAGCGTAGGGTAAGTAAACAGAGGTCTCTTCTCTGCCTTATTACGTATTTCCATTTACTTTATCTCTAGGGTTGGGAGCAATAATAACTTATATCTGTTCTTTTGTTTAATAGAACTAAACTGAACCATGTATATATAAAGTAGGCATGGATATCAACATTTTTATTTATATAACACTGTTGCTATAACCCACTCTTGAGAGATTACTGTTTTTGTGAAAATTACTGAGATAATGGGTGTCAAATTTTAATGTTTTTAAAAACATGCCTTTTTTTTTTTAAAGATTTTTATTTATTTATTCGACAGAGATCACAAGTAGACAGCGAGGCAGGCAGAGAGAGAGAGAGTGAGAGAGGGAAGCAGGCTCCCTGCTGAGCAGAGAGCCCGATGCGGGACTCGATCCCAGGACCCTGAGATCATGACCTGAGCCGAAGGCAGCGGCTTAACCCACTGAGCCACCCAGGCGCCCCTAAAAACGTGCTCTTAAAATATTATCCAACCAGCAAAATCTAGCTCATTTCTGATTCTCTTTCAACCTGCTTACATTTCCCTAACCCTGAAGCCCATTGCACTATATCTTTTGACATTTGAAAAATTATACCCCCTTATAAGTTACGTGTTACTACATTATTACCTTTATTAGATTGGAAAATCTTCAAAGGCAGGATATGACAACCAGAGTGCCTGGGTTCAAATAGTAGCTTTGTGACCTTGGGCAAGTTACTTAACTTCTTGGTACTGTATTTAAATGAGGATACTAGTAACTACTTCCTAAGCTTGGGAACAAGAAGTGAGTTAATACACGTAAGGTTTCTTCCACATAATAAGCACTCTATAAATGTCAGCATACCCCTCCATTATGTTATTACTTTCATCTTATATTCTTTCTAGGGACCAGCGCAATGTGCTATGCATTGTTGTCCAATAAATATTTATTGATTAAATGAAAACGAAGCCATATTTAGTTATTGAATATGCTAGTCATTACAGTTACAATTCTAATTATGACCTGTTAGCTAAATATCTATGTGTTTGCACAAATCCTAAATGATTGTTGGATTCAATAGGTTCTTTTATATCCTCAAATATTGCTGATATAAACATATTGCTATTCTTACTGATTTAATTGAGAACTAGAACATGTAAGAGTACAAATGTTAAAAATAAGTTTTTGAGTTTAATGAGGTTCTGAGAAAAATTGGTTTATATGTATAGATATTTGTCAAGATGCCTTATAAGATTAACAGATTACTGCTTTGTAAGATTCAGTGTGAAGTGCTATTTTATTTTATTTTTTTTAAGATTTTATTTATTTATTTGACAGAGAGAGATCACAAGTAGGCAGAGAGGCAGGCAGAGAGAGAGGAAGGGAAGTAGGCTTCCTGCTGAGCAGCGAGCCCGATGCGGGACTCGATCCCAGGACCCTGGGATCATGACCTGAGCCGAAGGCAGCGGCTTAACCCACTGAGCCACCCAGGCGCTCCTGAAGTGCTATTTTAAAGCAGAATCCATGTTAAGAATAGTTTGTTTCCCAAAGAACTTTATGTATGTGATAATTCTGATTTTTAACTCTAGAGTAGAGCCAGTCGACAGGGATGAAAGAGACTGTTCCTGTCAGTTGTACATTGATTGTGCTCTAGATATGATGCTGCGTAGTAGACTCATATGAGACTTGCAGAGTCTTTCAAATATTAGCCTAGCAAGCATAACATGCTTGCATTCAATTCGAGTAGAGAAAAATTAAGGGCTATTAAGTAACATAATTAAGAAGAAGTCTAGAATTTAAACTTTTCTGTATATAGTGAATTTAATACCTTTGCTGAGATTAATAGGTTTAGCTTTAGGAAGACCATGGATCTCATTTATGACTTTATGTGAAGTTTTGTAGTATAACCAAAAGATTGTAGTTTGACTATACAAATGATATTTTCCTGTTTCAAATCATACTTAGCTATTTTCATTTTATCATAAACGTCCTTTAATTTTTCTTAGTGTAGGTTTCTATAGTTTCTGATTCAGTAGAATTCATTATTCAGTTAAACATTGAGTTAGTAGCTGCTAGAATCAGGTTCAAAGATAAATAAGATACCCGACCTAGTTCTAGTTCTAGATGCTAGTCCAGTTAATTTAGTTAGAAGGAGTAGCATTTAAAACACAGAGGTTTGTGATGCATTTTAGGAATTGACAAAAGTTTAGTATAGATGGATAGATTGTTTGGGGTTGAGTAGTAGAAGATGGTTCTGGAATATTGTGTCTTATAAGTGCTGAAGGCTTTGTATGCCTGTGAGGAGTTTAGATTTTTTACTGTGCAGGCATTAGGGAGCTTGAAATCAACTTTTTCCCAGAAAAAGTTAACAAGTTTGTGATAATATTTATAAATCTAATTCCTGAAACTTTTTCACTGAAACATATTTTACTTGTATGAATGTTTTATGTCCCTACATTAATATTAAAAATCTACACACAAATGAAAATGGGGAAGGGGGAACTTGCTAATAATACCTTATTCTCTTACCTGTTTTTTTTTTCCCCCATTTGTAATAATTTAATTAGGTACTTTTTTGTTTTTTAAGAATGAAATGTTTCCCATCATAATGCATCTTAAGTGCATTTCCCACATGTGAGTCATGCTGGCAGAATCTCTTTTGGCATACTTGTTACATTTTTATATGGATAACGCACAGGTAGGTGTCTTCAAATATGCTAAGTAGGTAGGCCTCATTTGCATCCAGAAAAGTGCCAGGAGCTGTACTCCTGGGAGTGTAGATATGTTTTGAAGTCCTGAGCAGATTCTCACATTTGACGCTAGAAGGGAAATTTGCAAGTGGGAAGTTCAGAACTTCTGATTTTCACTGACAGTACAAGGCTAATAATGATATGGTTTCTTCACATAAGGACATTCTTGTGAGTGACTTTTGTAGTTGATAGTTTCCTAAGTGCTTTACCACTGATTTGTTTGTAGTCATTAGTCTTGGTAAGGGAGAACTAGTATGGAGTAACTAGTATGTAGAACTCCAGTGTTCACCCCCTTTCTTTTGGCTAAAGCTCAGCAGGGTAGAGGTGGCACTGGTACTGGAAAATGATGACTCTCCTGAGGACTCTTATGGTGGCAGCCACACAACTGAGAACACCACAAGGAATGTTTTTAATTAGGGGATTAATGAAATCTTCCTGAGGAAATCTCTAATGTTCCAAATAAAATTAAGACTTTAATATTTAGCCCCGAGGAGCTCTTGATTATAACCCCAGTTCTAGGTTGCATTAAAAAGTCGAATTTTGTAGGACTCGTTTCCTAAAAGATAGGTATTGCTTTACTCAATATAAATAAACTACGAGTTTATATACGTTTACTCCATTTTTATTGATATAAAATGGCTACCATTTTATGTGCTTAGGTGCTTTCATTTTATTGCCCTTAATTTTAAATTTATAGCAAGTTGTATGATTTATTATATTGTGTTTATTTATAGTACTTTGTGGTAATGGAAGGCAGTTGGTGAAAAATTAGATACCTAACAATGAAGTCTCTTATTAAAGGACATTTGAGAAATATTATTGCTTTAATTTTGACATTTTATATTCACATGTCTTATAATATTTATTTGGCATTACATTATTTACTATTAACATGGCACACATCCAGACACAGAAAGAAACAGACACAGAAAATGTTTCCACAATTCAGTAGTATGATTTAATACTGGAAGGGATATAGTAGTTAGGTATTACAGTCCCTTCACTACCTCCCCCACTTTATTTTTAGATCAGAAAAACATAAAGGCCATAAAAGCTCAGTAACTTACTCAAGGTCTCAGCTAGTAGAAGAGCTTGAATGAAACTTTTTTTTTTTTTAAGTCAGGTTTACCGAGGTATAATTTATGTAATTAAGTTTGCCCTTTTATGGTACACAGCTTTGTGAATTTTGACAAACTTAATACAGTTGTATAACCACCACCAGGATGCAGAGTATCTCCATTACAGTAAGAGTGTTCTCAGGCCCCTTGTAGACAGTGTCCTACCCCTCCCCGCTCCCACTGTCCACCGCACATTCAGGGCTCTGCAACCACTGATCTGTTTTCCGTCCTCATATTTTGCCATTGTAGAACATCATATAATTCATATAGTATGTAGCATTTTGAGTCTGACTTCTTTCCTCTAGTATAAAACTATGAGATTCATCCATGTTGTTTCATGTATCAGTATTCTTCCTTCTTAGTGCTGAGTGCAGCGATTATTTCTCCATTCACCAGCTAATAGATATTTATTTCCAGTTTTTGATGATTCTGAATAAAGCTGCTGCAAGTATTTGCATACTTGTTTTTTGGGCGGTAAATGCATCTTTAACTTTGTAAGAAACTGCCAAACTTCTCTGAAATGGCTGTACTATTTTGCATTCTGATGAGCAGTGTATGAGCATCTTAGTTGCTCTGCATCCTCCTTTTTGGTACTTGGTAATGTCAGGGTTTTTTGTTTAGTGTTTGCTTTTTTTCTTTCTTCCTTTTTTTTTTTTTTTTTAGCATTCTAGTAAGTGTATAGTGATTTTTGTGATTTTAATTTGCATTTTTTTTTTTTTAAGATTTTATTTATTTATTTGACAGAGATCACAAGTAGGCAGAGAGGCAGGCAGAGAGGCAGGCAGAGAGAGAGGAGAAAGCAGGCTTCCCGCTCAGCAGAGAGCCTGATGCGGGGCTCTATTCCAGGACACTGGGATCACAACCTGAGCTGAAGGCAGAGATTTTAACCCACTGAGTCACTCAGGCGCCCCTAATTTGCATTTCTTTAATGACTGTTGATGTAGAGCATCTTTTCATGTGCTTGAGGATTTTTATTAATCCTGAACCAGAAAACATATTTTATGCAAGTATTATATTTGCTGGGTACTGATAGGAGAGAGAGAAGACAGAAGAGTACGGGTTCCCAAGGAATTTATGATTTACATAAGGAAGACTGGTAATCATGTTAAATGGTGATGGTATTTGAAATCCCAGTTCAGATAGCTGCTGGATTGGTGAAAAGAAATGGTTTGGAAATCAGAAAACACAGTGGTTTGACTTTGCAGTAGTTGCTTAGCACTTCTTTCTTTTTTTCTTCTTTCAAATAAGGGAGTTGGACCAGATAAGGAGTAAGATTTGTCTCTAAATTATAAACCTACGGGATCTTTTAAAGTAGTGGGTGTTTTTACTACTTTTACAGTAGTAGGTTTTTACCCTTTGTGAGAAGGCCATGCAATCAAAAAACAAAAGATCTTTGCAGGTTTTTTCTGTCTGATGAAATTCGTATTACTCCCAAAAAATAATCTTTTGTAATTTTAAACATTAAATTAAAAATTTTACTGTAGTCAAGGATCTTTTTTTAAGTCTAAGGATAGTAACTGGTAGTTTCATAATACCTTCTGTGTGATATTATTATATTATAACTTGTAGGGTATTTTCAGGATATTTTCTTTTGATCTTCAGAAAAAATCTTTGTGGACCTTGGAAACTAAATGACTTGCATAGGATTATACAGGTAAAAAAAAAAAAAAGTAGCCACCTTTACCAGAGGGTTCTAGCCTTGATCTTTTGCCCTGTGCAGTACATTGCTCATTTGCATTATAGGCCTCTCCAGTAGGAAATAAATGGTCATCTAATAGTTCTGAGTAACCTATGTACTTTTTCAGTTGTACAGTTTCATGTTCAGAATATTATAAGAATGTAATATTCTTACATTAAAATTATTATCCATGCTTCTAAATAAGCACATGGTAACAGATAATATAATAAACAAGCTTCTTTGATTTAGTAATAATGCAGTAGAACATTCAAGACCTGTAAACAAGTCAGTTGTATCACAAGCTGAGTCACTGCTTGTCAACAACAGCCTACTCACAGAAGAAAACTTAGCTGTAATCAAAAATAAAGATAACAGGAGTAGTAAAGGGCTTATTATTGCCTCTTCTGAGAGTAGTTTGTTTAGTTTCTAAGTTTAGATACCTATAGTATGTTATTAGTGGGATACCCATTACCAGTAGTAGAATAACTATTAAAAGGAATAAAGCAGAAGTGGGAAGAGTATTCCCCCTTAGACGTAAGGGGGAAAATAATGTCATTATAACTAATTTATTGCCACAAATATGTTAACATTATAAAGTTGTCAGTAAGCCTATATTTCTTAGGAGATCCATGTTCATATATGACCTTAAGGCAAGTCATTTCAGGTCGCAGAATTTCTTTTTACCCATCTGTAAAATAAGGAGTTTAATTGGATGTCTAAACGTCCATCAGCTTTAAATATTATAATTCTGTGTCATATGTGATGAGTTACGTGTTTGATGGTTTCATAACTGTCAAGTAAAATATATTGCTCATAGTTAATTTTAACTTTTTTTTTTTAGGTTCTGAAACTTTGTTATTCGTTTTTGACTAATTGAATGGGTACTTGATGTAATTTTTACAAGTAAAAATAGATTACATAGAATTCAGAGTTTTATATATTTAGTTTTCTGATTATAATATGGGGTTCTGGGAGCTTGCTTTATGGGTGTTTTAAAAGAAAGTCAAATGCAGTTATCAGAGGGGCTCACTAATACTAGAGCACAAAGGCCAGGTATGAACATAGGTATTTTTACAAAATTTTAAAAACATACTGTGAGTCATACTGTTTGTTATACTTTATTACTTGAGTGTGCTATATGATTTGGAAACAAATGTCATAAATTGACAGGCAATTGATGTTATATCTTATTCAGTATTAGTTTAAGTTCAGAAAAGCCATATCCTGATACATTGAATAAGCACCTGTTAATATTGCAGATTCGTGGAGCGCCTGGGTGGCTCAGTGGGTTAAAGCTTCTGCCTTTGGCTCTGGTCATGATCCTGGGGTCCTGGGATTGAGCTCCACATGGGGTTCTCTGCTCAGCAGGGAGCCTGCTTCCTCTTCTGTCTTTCTGCCTGCCTCTCTGCCTACTTGTGATCTCTGTCAAATAAATAAATAAAATCTTTAAAAAAAGTAATGCAGATTCTTATATCACAGAATTTGTATTTAAGTAAAATAGCAACATAGAGTGTAGTTACAATTTTTTATGCTTTGAACTGAGCTTTTATAGCAAGTACAAAGTTGTCTTTTAGAAAATTCATATATGAAGATTTGAATTTAGAAAGCAGGTTAAAGCAGATAGTGATTATTATCAAACTCCTTTTTTGTTTTTTAAGATTTTATTTATTTATTTGACAGAGAGAGAGATCACAAGTAGGCAGAGAGGCAGACGGGGGTGGGGGTAGGGGAAGCAGGCTCCGCGCTGAGCAGAGAGCCTGATGTGGGGCGCGATCCCAGGACCCTGAGACCATGACCTGAGCAGGAGGCAGAGGCCCAACCCACTGAGCCACCCAGGTACCTCAAACTTCTTTTAAATAGTAAAAGCCCTTGCACTAAAAACTTTTAAAATTTAAAATCAGTTTGGAAAAGTTTGAAACTTTCAAAATCAATTTTTAGAAATTTATTTAAAAGTTTTAAGGCCATACTTTATACTTCCAGTAGCAGAAGCTATGTATTATGAAATTACTTCCCTGAATTTAATTTCCTGAATTTATTTTGTTTAGCAAATTCCCTTAAAGACTTAGACTTTCCTCTTCTGTGGTTCATTTTTGGTAGTAAATATTATAGATTAGCCATTTCCATTTTTTAGCTAAGCAGAATCTTGCAAGTAAATCTGCCCTTTGTTTGTTCCTATATACTTATTGGTCTTTATTCATGTTCATATGGAATCTTTATGATTTTCTGAATATTCCTGACCAGTCTCCTCAAATCTTTGGGCATATTTGTTTTCTTTGAGTATATTAACAAGAGGATCAAAATTCTATTTTTTTTTAAAAACTGAAACAAATCCTAAATATATGAATGAGATTTCTTTTGAGAAACTTGAGCCTACAGTATAATTTCACACTGGTGAAAAGGTAGGGTTAAGAAGATGGAACCATTTGGGAGAAGTTGTAGAGAGATACTAGGGGGAATGGAGTTGAGGATAATTGGATCTAAGAAAGTCTTGTATTTTTGTTGGTAAATGGAGTTTGTATCATTTTCTGATTATAATGATTTACAGAGATGTTTTGTTTAGAATGGCTTAACTGTTAGAAATGCTAAATAGCAAGAGGATGGGGAAATGTGATATATTTGAATGATTTACTTTACTGTAACTACAGTTTTCACCCACATTAAAATGGAAACAGGAAATGACTTAATTCTTGAGAAGCCAAAAATTGAAAAAATGGCTAAAAAATTATAACTTGATTCATGTTAAATTTGATAATGTCTTTACCCTTAATTCTCTTCTATATACTCATTCCTAAATTAGATATTGGAAATACACTGAATAAAAAGTTCATGATCAGGTTTTTTTAAAGTATGATTAAAATTTTTATATTTGGGAACTCAGCTTCTTGGCAGTTAACTTCTGTAGTTAACAGTTTTTAAGTGAACAGAGTGAGATTTAAATTCTGAAAATAAATTTTGTTATAAGAGCATCTTAAGGAGTTCTAGGTCAGTTATAGCCATTCTCTGATTGCTTACTGCCCGTCATCAATATTGTAATATTATTCAGGAAATAGGACATGTTTACTATTAAATTTTTAGCTTACCTATGTATATATTTTTAGTCATGTGATTACTTCCTATTTGATTAACTATCTTTTAATGTGAACTTTTAAATTGAATAAATAATCTCTTTATTTTGATGTTCAAATTACTCTGGGCTTGGCGGGTGAGAACCCTTTCAGCTGGCTCCTGTGTCTTTTTGACATGTCTCACCATTCTTGGAGTATTTCCTTATTTTCTGGCAGTGCAGGATATTCCAAGTTTTTGATTGTACTTTTCCAACCCTAACACTAAGATCAGTCATTTGTAAAAAGATCTCTGAGTCCTTTTGGTGGAGAATGGCATTGAGAAATCACGATCTGGGAATTAGATGTGTTTATTGTTAACTGTTAGAAATGCTAAATAGCAAGAGGATGGGGAAATGTGATATATTTGAATATTTACTGTAACTAAATTTAAAAAATTTTTAAATTTTGGTAAAATATACATAAAATATACTTAACCAGTTTTAAGTGTACTTTTTTTTTTTAAGATTTTATTTATTTATTTGACAGACAGAGATCACAAGTAGGCAGAGAGGCAGGCAGAGAGAGAGGAAGAATCAGGCTCCCCGCTGAGCAGAGAGTCCGACGTGGGGTTTTGTTCCAGGACCCTGAGATCACAATGATCTGAGCCGAAGGCAGAGGCTTTAACCAACTGAGCCACCCAGACGCCCCTTAAGTGTACAGTTTGTTAGCATTAAGTACATTTGCATTGTTGTGCTACTCACCATCATCCATCCACAGAAATCTTTTAATCTTGGAAAACTGTACCCATTAGCAATAACTCCCTGTTCCCCTACCCTTCCACCCTCACCCCCTCAACCTCTGGCAACTACCATTCTGTTTGAATTTGAATTCTGTTTGAATTCTAGGTACCTCATATAAGTGGAATCCTACAGTATTTGTTTTTTTTGTAACAGGCTTATTTCACTTAGTATCATTTCCTCAAACTTTATCCACGTTATAGTTTGTATCAGTATCGCCATCCTTTTTAAGGCTGAATAATATACCATTGTATCTATGTATATATGTAGACACACACTACATACACACACAAACATACATAACACCCTTATAGTCCCTAATATTTAATCATTTAATATATCTATATCTGTATAAATATTTGCTTCCATCTTTTGGCTGTTAGGAACAATGCTTCTGTGAACATGGGTGTGTAGCTATCTATGAGTCCCTGCTTTCAGTTCTTTTCGTTACATACCTGGAAGAGAAATTGCCAGATCAGTGGACAGTTTTAGCGCTCACGGCAGGTCATATATTTGGAAAACTTTTAAGCTGAAATGATGTAAGTTGAATTTTATTTTGCAGCATACTTGTGGATTTGACTAAGAGTTAATGATGTCTAGCTTTTTGTGGAAATAACCCAAACATCACATTGAGTCAACTCTAAATTATTTTATAGTATAGAGTTTTACACAGTGTGTTGATTGAGCAGTGCTCTAATTACTTATTTAAAATAGCACTTACACATTACCATAGAATATATCATTTTTAATACAAATGATTTCTTTCCATTATTATCATTTCTGTATTGAGAACTTTAACTATTCTTCTAGGGTAGGTTTGCTAACAACAAATCTTTTAGTTTTCCTTCATCTGAAAATGTCTTTATTTCCCCTTCATTCCTGAAGGATATTTTCACTGACTATAGAATTCTAGCCCGACAATTCTTTTCTTTCAGCTCTTGGAAATATTGTGGAAAATATCTACTTAGGTGATATTTGACAAGAAATCTGCTACATTTGAATTGTTTTTTTTTTTTAAGAAGTATTTTTTTTTTTAAAGATTTTATTTATTTATTTGACAGACAGAGATCACAAGTAGGCAGAGAAGCAGGCAGAGAGAGAGGAGGAAGCAGGTTCCCTGCTGAGCAGAGAGCCCAATGCGGGGCTCGATCCCAGGACCCTGGGATCATGACCTGAGCCGAAGGCACAGGCTTTAACCCACTGAGCCACCCAGGCGCCCCTGAATTGGGTTTTTTTGCCTTTGTAGATAAGATGTTTCTATTTTCAAAAGCTTTCTATTTCTCTTTAGTTTCCAAGGATTTGTCTTATGATATGTCTTGACATGAATTGCTTTGGATTTAATCTGTTTGGGATTCATTCAGATTCCTGAATGTGTAGGCTTATGCCTCTTGCCAAATTTGAGGAGTTTTCAGCCATTATTTCTTCAGTTAGTTTTTCATGTCCACCCCCTTTCCCCTTTCCCTCCAGGACTTGGTTGACATGAATGTTAGTTAGGTCTTTTGTTATGGTCCTGTGGATATTGAGAATGACTTTTTGGGGTCTTTTTTCTTTATTGTTCAGATAAAAATGTCTGCTGTTCTTATCTTCAGGGTCACTGATCCTTTCCCTGCTCATCCTGCATTCTGCTATTGCCCACTTAGTGAGTTTTAATTTTAGTTTTTTGTGATTTCTTTGCTGAGACTTTCTGGTTTTGTTTTGTTTTGTTTTGTTTTCATTTGTTTCATGTGTATTTGTAATTGTTGAACATTTTTATGACTGCTGCTTTACAATCCTTGTCAGATAATTCCAACAGTTGTGTCATCTTGATGTTGGCATCTTTGATTCTCTTTTCTCATTCAAGTTGAAATTTTCTTGGTTCTTGGTATGACAGGTGACTTCAGTTTATCCTGGACATTTGGGGTATATTACGAAACTCTGAATCATACTTAAACGTCTGATGTAACAGATGTCTGACACCATGCCAACAGGAGAAAGGGTGTACACCTTCATTACTGAGAGGTGGGGATGGAAGTCTAGGTTCCTCATCTAGCTTAATTTACAGCCTGGGGTGGTGCCTTGTTATTCCTGGGTGGGGATGAAGTTCAGGTTCACCTTAAACTTCTGTGGATACGGGGACAGGGAGAGTCACTTTGTTCTTTCTACCTTGAGGCCTTCACTGATAGAGAAGTGAGGAGGTACTTCTTAACCATTGGGCTGTGATGAAAGTCCCACTGCCCACTTGGTTTTTTTGTAATGCCTCTCTGGTGGAAGAGTGTGGGAGGGAAGGGAGTGCCTTAGACAGTTTAAGAGTGGAAATCTCTTGGACCTTGATGGTGGGAGTGGAGACAGAGTAAGTTATTTTTTTCTTCCCCTATAATGTTTGGCTGTAGTATGATTAGTGTCTAAAAGTTGTGAGACTGTCCCTTTTCTGATCCTTTAGCTAGAGAAATGCAGTCTTATCTTGGGGCATTTTCAGTCTGCTGTATTAGGCAAAAAGAAATCCAGGGAATTAACCACCATGTCCTTCATTCTTCGGGTCCTGAGTCTCTACCCAGTCTTCTTCCTCTTCACTTTTCAGTGTCTTCTTATCTTTAATACATAATGCTTTTAGTTGTATTTAGCAGGTGGAATAAAAAGATGTGTATCTACTCCCTCTTGTCCCAGAAATGGAAGTGTTAGCTATTTTAATGTGTAGAATGTTATGTGTGGCTTTAAGATTATAAGTGACAATTTTTTTAACCACTATCTAAATGAATACTATTTTCTTTTTAATATCCTTTTAAGAGACTTCCTCTCTTCCTTCTGGCCTCTGTTTTTCCAGATAAATATTACTTGAAGTAGAAGAATCTTACTAGTAGTTTATTATTATAAGTCTTCTGATTTTCGCTATCTTTAGTTCCTTTAACTGTTTTCCTGTGTACTACTCTCACATCACCAACAGTCTGCATATTATCTGTTAATGGTACCTGATCTTGATTGTGCTAGTTTTTATTGTTTGTTTTCTGTAGATACATCATTCTGTTTGTTGTACACACTGAGTATCGTTTTTTGAAAATTCCCTAGATATCTTTTCCGTGTGTACTGCTGCCTAGGAAAATTGCTTTTGTTTTCTTATTGTGCACTTGTAATTGAGCAGGTAGGTGTTTCGTCTCTTCTGTTTGAGAGGATAGGAGTAAGCTAACACTTTAAAAATTTTACTTAATATGTAAGTTGACTAAATTTGGCAAGATTATTTCTTCTGATTTACATGTAAATTATAAAAAGAAGTACATGTGCAATGCTAAATATTTGGAAACCCAAAAAACATAAAGGGAAAAAACACCTCTAGCTCTAACCCTCAAAGACAATACTGTTAATACTTTGATATGATTCTTTAATTCTGAAATTTTCCCTTTTCCTTCACAATATAGACTTTTTAAATTAATTATTTTTATTAACATATAAGGTATTATTTGCCCCAGGGGTGCAGGTCTGTGAATCGTCAGGCTTGAACACTTGCACTCACCATATGCACAATATAGACTCTTAATGTTTTAAGGCTAGCATTGTTTTTCTTCATGTTTTAAGGCTAGCATTGTTTTTTAGCAATATCTTTTGGTTATTTTTTCTTTTCTGCATTTCTCATATAATGTTATTTTTAAATATTTATTTATTTATTTATTTGACAGACAGAGATCACAAGTAGGCAGAGAGGCAGGCAGAGAGAGAGGAAGGGAAGCAGGCTCCCTGCTGAGCAGAGAGCCCAATGCGGGGCTCGATCCCAGGACCCTGGGATCATGACCTGAGCCAAAGGCAGAGGCTTCAACCCACTGAGCCACCCAAGCACCCCTCATATAATGTTATTTTTAAAGACTGCATGGTATCCCATTGCATGTATTTATTATAATTTTCCTATAAATTATTTTCTTTTTTGGCTAGACAGCTTTTGGTAGGTTCTTATATTTACAGTAACATTCTGCTGAGTATCCTTTTATATTCACATCTGTGCATTCATTGACTAAATCCTTGGATGGATTCTTAAAGGTAGAATTGGAGGATTATCACCTATGTCTGGTCACTTTTTGGATGAAAAGAATGGGTTTATTTCTATTTAAAATTTTTGTTTTGGCCATATCTATTGAGATAGGTTTTAAATTGATACTTTTTATTGTATTAACTATTCCTTAGATTTTTCTTTAAATTTGATCATCTTTATTCTTGGCTTTGTCTAGGTAATTACTTAAAATGTTGAATACAACAGGACCAAAGATAGATAATCTTTTGGCATAATTTTTTAGTTGTGGTTTCAATTAAGAGTTATAATTGTTAAGGTACATTTTATGCGTATCAGTGTTTTGGGTGACTTTGTCAGTGTGCTTTTTTTAAGGTCAAGATTTTTTGTGTCTTTCATGTATGTTGATTTATCAGTCCTATTGTCAAAAATAAGTAAGATATGGGGTGCCTGGGTGGCTCATTTGGTTACGTGTCTGACTCTTGTTTTTGGCTCAGAGCATGATCTTAGGGTCGTGAGATAGAACGTGGAGCCTGCTTAAGATTCTCTCTCTCTCCCCGCTTCTCCCTCTGCTCCTCCCTTCCCCCTGCTTCTGAGTGTACACTCTCTCAGAGAGAATATTTTATTTTTTAATTTAAATTCAATTAGCCAAGATGTAGAACATCATAAATATAGATGTAGAGTTCAGTAATTCATCAATTGCATACAACACCCAGTGCTCATCACATCATGTGCACTCCCTAATGCTCGTCACCCAGTTACCCTATTCTCCCCACTGACGTCCCCTCTAAATAAGATATGTTTTTTAAAAAGTAAGATGTGCATTGTTCATAGTAAATTAATTTAAACTTAGTCATCTGTTTTGTTCCTATTTTGATTTTATTATGAAGAATAGAATACAGGGGCGCCTGGGTGGCTCAGTGGGTTAAGCCTCTGCCTTCGGCTCAGGTCATGATCTTAGGGTCCTAGGATCGAGTCCCACATCGGGCTCTCTGCTCAGCAGGGAGCCTGCTTCCCTCTCTCTCTCTCTGCCTGCCTCTCCACCTACTTGTGATCTCTCTCTGTCAAATAAATAAATAAAATCTTAAAAAAAAAAAAAAGAATAGAATACAAAAAATGGATATATTAAGTACAGCATAAAGAATAATAACAAAATACCCAGGCATCTTTTTCAGAAGAGAAAACATTACCAGTACCACAGAAATACTGTGTAACTCACTTCTCAGTTGGGTCCCTGCCTCTACCGCCATTCTAAATTTTTGATAACCATGTTTTTCTTTTGTTTCACTACCTGCTATGTTAACAATAATATGGCTACTTTGTATATTTTTGAGCTTTATGTGAATTGGAATGATTTTGTGGCTGTTAATCTGTATCATACATTTTGCTGGGACTTGGCTCTTTTACTTTGTTTTTGAGATACTTCCATGTTAACATAGGTAATAGTTCATTCATTTTGATTGTTACATAATCTTCTGTTCTATGAATATACTACAGTTTATCATTGAAGGACATTTAGGATGTTTACAGTTTTGTGCCATTTTGAGAAATGGTACTGTAACATTTCTGAACATATCTCTTGTTACTTGGGGGCAAGAGTTTCTTTAGGAGGTAGATGATGGCTGGCTGGCTTGCTGGCCAGTTATAGATAGATCAGATATAGATAGATCGATCAAATATAGATAGATAGATGGATGGATGGATGGATGCTCCTAGTGATGAGATTGATGGAATGTAGTATAAACATTTTCAGATTTATAAGTTATGTCAAAACTGTTTTCCCAAGGGTTCCATTAGTTTACATCCCCACTAACGGTGAGTGAGAGTTGTTGGTTTTAGTCTTTTTCACTTACTAATAATACTGTGCATTGAAAAAATTCTTTGTGAGCTAATTCTTTTCTGAGAATGAAAATCTCCTGTTCGTGTCTTTGGCCATTTTTCCATTTGATTGTCTTTCTGTATTGATTTGTGGAATTTATTATTATCTTTGGATACCAGCTCTAGTTGTATTTGTTTTAAATGTCCTTTCCCAATTTGTTGTTTATTTTTCACCCTTTTAATTTTTTAAAATTGAGAAGTCCGAAATTGATTGTAATCAATCTTATTCTCTGTGTGTGTGTGTGTGTGTGTGAGTGTGTTTAAAGGTTTTATTTATTTATTTGATAGAGAGAGACAGAGAGAGGGATCACAAGCAGGAGGGGGAGTGGGAGAGGGAGAAGCAGGCTTCCCGCCGAGTAGGGAGCCTGATATAGGGCTCAACCTCAGGACTCTGGGATCATGAGCTGAAGGCAGATGACTTAACAACTGAGCCACCCATGCGCCCCTCTTTTTGTGTTTTTTATTTACTTAAAAATTTTCTTCCCTATCCTAAGATTTTAAAAGTTATATTACCTTTTAAAGGATGTATTGTGGGGTGCCTGGTTGGCTCAGTCTGTTAAGTGTTGTATTCTTGAACTCAGGGTTGTGAGATTGAGCCCTGTGTCAGGCTCCACGTTGGGCATGGGGATTGCTTGGGATTCTCTTTCTCCCTCATCCTCTGTCCCCCCCAACCCCCTCTAAAAAATTTAAGTAAGTGAAGCGTTTATAGTTTTGGCTTTCTTATTTGGGCTTTTAATTCACCTGGAATTATTTTTTTTTAATGAGGTATGCACCAAATTTCTCTGGGTTCCTTTTTCTGTGTATACCTATGTATCCCAAGATCATTTACTGAAAAGTTCATTCTTTCTTTAGTCAAATATATATATGTATATATATACATATATATGTATGTATGTATATATGTATCTGGCTTTGTTTCAGAGATAAAATGCTATACCAATACCGCCATTCTAATTCCTATAGTTTCTTATTAATTTTTAATTTTTAGTATCTGGTAGGACAAGCCCCTCAGCCTTGTTATACAGAATGTCTTGGCTATTCTTGTAACTTTGTACATTCATACAGATTTCAGACTTAGTCACCCCATACCTCCAGTAAATACACACACATACACACGCGTGCGCGCGCACAGTTGGAATTTTGATTGCAATTACACTGAACCTATAAATTGGTTTAGGGAAAGTTGACTTCTTTACAATATTGAGTCTTCCAGTTGATAAACATGATACATGTTTCATTAATCTTACCATTTATTCAGATCTTATTAATTTGTTACAAAGAGATTTTATAATTTTTCCATAAAAATCTTTAAAAGTTTTGGTTACTTCTATTTCTGAGTATTTTGCATTTTAAGATGCTATTGTAAATGGTATTTTATTGGATTTTAAATTTGTTGCTGACATGTTTTGTTAATGACATAGTCACTTTCATAAGCTATTATTGATAGTAATAATTTATATGTAAATTATTTCGGTTTTCTAGGTAGACAATCATGGCGTCTGTGTATAATGACCATATTCTTTCTTTCTAATCCATTTAGGTTGTTTTTCATTTTCTTGCTTATTGTACTGTGCCTCCAGTACAATGTTGATCACAGGTAGTGACTAGTGTGCAACCTTGTTTTCTTCTAAAGTGAAAGCTTTCAGCATTTCATCATTAACTATGTTTGCTGTAAAATTTTGTGGATGCATCTTATTAAGTTAAGGAGAATCTCCTTCTATCTTGTTATGCCATTATCATGAAAAGATGTTTAATTTTTTTCAAATTGCTTTTCTGTATTGTATGTATTCTCTCAATCTGTTACAGTGTGGCATTATATAAATTGATATTTCCAATGTTAAATGGACATAGTTATGATATATTAAGCTTTAATATATTGCTGGATTTAATTTCCTAAAACTTTTTTTCAGACTTTTGCAGTTGTTTTCATAAGTGACATGGTTTATAATTTTTCTTTCTTATATTGGTCTTCTTAAAGTTTACTATTACACCAGCCTCCTGTGATTTAGAGAGCATCCCTCATCCATAACTGTGAACATTTTCTGCAAAAGTTGAATTATCTTTGAGTATTTGGGAAATATCCAGGTCTGGAATTTTTTTCTGTTATTAGAGTCTTAACTACTGATTCAATGTGTTTAATGGGTTAGGACATGGTTTTCTTTATTTCTGGGAGTTTATCCATTTTATTATATTTTCCAGATATGCTGATTTGCAGATATTTCCTACTATTTCATGGATTGACTTCTTGCTCTATTGCCCTTTGATACACAAAAGTTAAATTTTGATGAAATCCAGTTTATCTGTTTTTGTTGTTGTCTCTGCTTTTGGTATCATAGCCAAGAAATCATTGCCATCCCCAAAGTTATGAAGCTTTTCTGTTGTTTTCTTTTAAGAGTTTTATAGTTTTAGCTCTTACATTTAGTTTTTTGATCCATTTTGAGTTAATTTGGTAGGCATTTCTTTTTATATTTCACTTCCTTTGTTAAAGAGAAAATAATTAACTCTGGGACCAGAGTTGTAAACATTGAGTAGAAAGCGTACTGCCCAGGAGGGAACCAAATCCAGTATAGGAGGTGCAAGTGCGAGTAAGACTCAAGGCCCAGGAGATTGAAAATGGCCGTTTTTTTAAAGCTAAAATCCGTGAGTAGTCTCCATCTCATATTAGATAAGCAAAGTCTCTGCATACCTCTGATTTGCTGGCAATATACGAACTAACTGTTTGGCATTGTACATTTATTGAGTTTGTGGTGGTTTTTCCAGAAAATTGTTTTCATGGTGGACATGATTATGGTGCCACATGATTGTGGCACTACAGTAGTAGTTTAGTAGAAATTAGGTAAGCTTCATTGTCATCAGCCTAGGTGGCCCAATCAGAATTCATTACCTTCCCTCTAGGATCACTTTTCTTTCTGTCTGTAATACTTTTTTTTGAGGGGTTACTGTGAAATACAATTCTCCATATTATAAATAGAAAGACAGGAAACATGGTGTCTTTCTTCATGTCTTTCAGTAAAGTTCTAAAGTATGTGATGCCCCAAACTTCTGCAGCTTTTTGTGATGTTGAGGATCCAAGCCTCTTAGGGGTCCATGAATTGACCTGCCTCAAGTGAGTGATTCTCACTTGTAGTCTCATGTGTTTGCAGTCAGGTGTTTACTGGGATTTTAACCCTCAGAAAAAATTCTTGGGTGAGAAAAAACGTTGATTACCTCGGCAGAGGAAGTGGTGAAGAAGGAAGAGAATACTGTTTTTAAAATTTCTTTAACAAGGATCTACTGATCACAAAAACTCTGCTTTTGCATTCCTGAAAGACACTTGGTATATCTGGGCTAACAGTTGTTTGGTTTTGTTTTTCTCCTCCAGAACATTAAAGGTATGCTTAACTTCTGGTTTCCATTTCTCCTGTTGAGAAATCAGGTGTCAGTCTAATTATTGTTTATTTTAAGGTAATCTGTCATTTTTCTGGCTGCATTTAAACTATTTTTATTTCTTTTGCTTAACATTTGTTGGGTTTCTCCAGTCTGATTTTGTGATCAGTTCTTGTAAATTCTTAGCCATTATCTACTTAAATATTCCCTCTACTTCCATTCTTTTCTCCTGAATGTATATTAGATCTTCTTACTATATCCTTCATATCTCTTAATGCCCTCATGTTTTACATCTCTGTGTCAGTAAAAGTTGAGGAAATTTTAGTTATGATGTGGCGTTCATTAATTCTTTTTTCAAGTATTTTAAATACACTGCTAGACTTCATGTTTTTAATTTCTGCTGTATTCTTTTCTAAGAATCTTGTTCAGTACTTTTAAAAGCCTGCTGATTGCTAACATCTACTTACAGTTTCAAAGCTCTCTTTTATTTCTTGAAGCATATTAAACATAATCTTACATAATGTGACTGGTAGTTTCAATATTGAAACTTTTCATGTGTGTCATCTGTATTTGCTCACTCTCACTCGTGGTACCTTTTTCCTTATGTTATTAGTAATTTAAAAAACGATTTGAGCTGTTCTTCTTTTAGAATTATGAAAAAAATTTTTGAAGATTTTATTTATTTATTTGACAGAGAAAGAGAGATCACAAGTAGGCAGAGAGGCAGGCAGAGAGAAGGGGAAGCAGGTTCCCCACTGAGCAGAGAGCCTGATGCGGGCCTCAATCCCAGGACCTGAGATCATTACCTGAGCCGAAGGCAGAGGCTTAACCCACTGAGCCACCCAGGCACCCAGAATTATGAATATTTTTATGGAAATTATTTGAGCTTTGGGATACAGGTGGGTTCTCCAGGAAAAAAAAAAAATGATTGTTTCTGTCATGTATTTGGGAATACTACTATTTTAGAGCCATTTTCAGTGTAATTCTTGGCTTGGGGTTTTTCATACCACCCAGACAGTGTGAATTGGAGCTGCAAATCAGTATGAAGGCCAATTTGTGACTACACATTCTCAGGAGTAGCCACTCCACATTCTACCTCCATTCAGTGTCAAGGTTTAAAATAAGCAATTCTCTTTGTCTATGTAAGAGAGAGGGAGAAGAGTAGTATAAAACTACTAATAAGTAGGACTTACTATTTTTTAAATTAACCTTTTTATTTTGAGATAACTGTAGACTCAATTATACATAATTGAGATAACCATACTCTTTACCCTGTTTCTCCCACTAGTAGCATCTTATAAAACTATAGTACAGGGTGCCTGGGCGGCGCAGTTAGTAATTTGTTCTCCATTTTTGTACTTGGTCATTTAAACAAATGTTGTGTAAATGAGACTTACTGTATACAGACCTTCAGACTTGGCTTTTTAGACTTAATATATGTTTCTCAGGAGTTTATCCAGATTTTTGCATGTATCAGTAGCAGATTCCTTTTAATTACTTAGTAATATCCGTGGTATGGATGTGCCACAGGTTGTTTAGCCATTTAGCTATTTAAGTACTTCTGGATTGTTTGCAGTTTCTGACTGTTAATGAATAAAGCTGCTGTAAAAACTGAAGTATAGGTTATTGTATGAATGTAATTCTTCATGTCTCTGTGATAATTGTTGAACAGGGCAGTCGCTGTTTTGTATGGTAGTTGCATCATTAGTTTTTGAGAAATTACCAAAGTAGAGTAGCCGTACCATTTGATATTCCCACCAGGAAAAGTACGCAGGATCTAGGTTTTTTGCGTCCTTGGCAGCATTTGAAGTTAGCACTATTTCAGCCGTTCCGGTGAGTGGGCAGCATTACCTCATTATGGTTTTAATTCGCATTTCCCTAATGGCTGGTAATGTTGACCATCTTTTCATGTGCTCATTTGTTACCTGTTATGCCCTTTGTTGAAATGTCTCACGATTTTTCCTTAGGTTCTAATATTTTGGGGGGGATGGTTAGGTGCTCAGAGTTCTTTATAGTCTAGATATGAGTTCTTTGTCAGTTATGTTGTTTGAAATACTTCCTCCCAGTCCGTAAGCTTGTCTTTTCATCCATACAGAGTCTTTGTAAAATAGGCTTTTTCAACTTTGATGACATTTATCAAATTTTCCTACTATAGATCATGCTTTTGATATCACCTGAGAACTCTGCCTAGCCTTAGCTTTGGAAGATTTTCTCGGTTTTTTTCTCCCTAAAAGTTTTATAGTTTTAAATGTTTATGATCCATACTCAGTTAATTTTTATATAAGGTAATAGGTTGAGGATTATTTTTTTTATATATGGATGGCCATTTGTTCCAGTATTGTTTATTAAAAAGACTATCTTTCCTCCATTGAGTTGTTTTTGTATCTAGTCAGGAAGCAGTTCTGCATATTTGTGTCCCTCTCTGTTGTGTTCTTTTGATCTGTAGTACTATACAGTGAGTCTTGAAATTGGGTAGACTGATTTCTCCCACTTTGTTCCTTTGGCTATTTTAGCTTCTTTGCCTTTCTGTATAAATTTTAGAATAATCTTGTCTGGATCTTCAAAAAAACTTACTGGCATTTTCATAGGGCTTGTTTTGAAACTGTGTATCTATTTGGGGAGAATTGGAAATTTTTAGTATGTTGAATCTTCCAATTTAAGAAGATAACATATTTCTCTGTTTGTATTCAGATTTTCTGTTAATCCCATTGTGAATAGAGAACACTCTCTGTAGGATTTCAGTTTCTTTAAATTTAAGTTTATTTTATGGCCCAGAATGTGGTCTGTCTTGGTATGTGTTCCATGCACATTGGAAGAGAAAGTGTATTCCGTACTTGTCAGTTGAAATGTTTTTTAAATGTTTAAATGTTGATTAAATCTTCTTGGTTGATGGTACTATTTTTTTCTATGTCTTTGCTGATTTTCTTTGTAGTTGTTCTAGCAATTGTGAAGAGAGAGGTGTTGAAATCTAACTATAATTGTAGATTTACTTAATTCTTTTTGTTTTACCAGTTTTGACTTCACACATTTTGCTACTCTGTTTAGTTTATACACATGTAGGATTGCTGTCTTCTTGGTGCGCAGACTCTTTTATCATAATTATGTAATTTTTTTTTCTGTGTCTGATAATTTTCTTTGTTCTGAAGTCTACTTTATCTGATACTAAGTTTTAAAATAACTCTTGCTCTTGATTAATGATTGCATAGTATGTGGTTTCTTTCTTTTGCTTTCATATAAAGTACTTTGTATGATATGTATGATAAGTAAGTACTTAAAATATTTTATATATCATATATTTGAAAATATATATTACGTGTGTGTGTGTGTGTGTGATATATGTGTGTGTAGGGATGGTGAGTTTCTTAGAGATAGCATATTGTTGGGTCATGTTTTTTAATCCACACTGCCAATATCTATCTTTTAGTTGATATATTTAGATATTTTATATTTAATATAATGATTAATATGTTACAGTTAAGTCAGTCATTTTATTTTGTGTTTTCTGTTCTCTGGGTTTCATTTTTCTGTTGTCTTTTTTTTTTCCTGTTGTCTTTTACTTGCATTCCTTTGCATTGTTTGAACTTTTTTAAAAATTTCATTCTGGTTTATCTATAGTGATTTTGATTATATCCTTTATGATAGCTTTTTTAGTGATTCCTCTGGTTATTATCTTATATATATACCAACTTACCACAGTCTACTGGTGTCATTATTTTATCAGTTCAGTTGAAATGCAGAATCCTTACTCCTTTATGTCTGTTTGTCTTTCTTTGTTTATAATATAATGGTGTCAGGTATTTCTTCTACATATCTGTAACCATATCAAGCAGTTTTTTCATTTTTATGTCAACTGTCAGATATTTAATAAAAACTCAAGAGGAGAAGGAAAGTGTGTGGTAGCTGCCTTATTTTGCATACTGTCTCCTTTCTTCCTTCCTGATGTCCTGAGGTTCTTCGATCATTTCCTTTTTGTTTAGAGAAATTCCTTTATTCATTCCATTAGAGTAGTTTTACTGGAGACAAATTCTTTTAGTTTTCCTTTATCTAAGAGTGTCTTGAATTCTGATTGATTACTGAAGCACTTTCTGGATCATTTCTGAAGGACCTTTTTTTTCCATTTATGATTCTGGGTTAACTATTATTTTCTGTAAACACCTGAAAAATATTGTGCAACTTCCTTTTGGGCTTTATGGGTTCTGTTCCACTTTTTGTTTTTTTTTTGTTTGTGTATATGTTATTTTTTCCTCTCTCTCTCTCTCTCTCTTTTTTTTTTTTTTTTTGAAATTTAAGTATAGTTGACACAATGTTTCTTTAGTTCCAGGGATACAGCATAGTGATTTTGACAAGTTTATGCATTATGCTATATCACCACAAGTGTAGCTACCATCTGTCCCCATACATTGCTGTTACAGTATCATTGACTGTATTCCTTATGCTGTGCTTTGTATTCCTGTGATTTACTCATTCCGTAACTGGAAGCATGTATCTTCCACTCCCCACAATAAAATGGGTAAACCATTTTGCTTACTCTCCCACCTCCCTCCCCATTGTCAGCCATCAGTTCTTTGTATTTTTAGGTCTGATATGGCTTTTTGCTTGTTTATTTTTTTAAGATTCTACTTTGTCTTTCTTAGTCTGACTTATTTCACTTAGCATAATGTTCTCTAAGTTTATTCATGTTGTCTCAAATTATGCAATATCATCAAACAAAACACTAATACAAAAAGATATGTGCATCCCTTTGTTTGTTGCAGTTATTTACATTAGCCAAGGTGTGGAAACAACCTAAGTGCCCATCAATAGAAGAATGGATAAAGAAGATGGGGTGTGTGTGTGTGTGCACATGCATACACGTGTATGTGTGTGTGTGTGTGTGTACACAGGAATATTATGAAACCATAGGAAAGATGAAATCTGTCTCTTTTTTTTTTTTTTAAAGATTTTATTTATTTATTTGACAGACAGAGATCACAAGTAGGCAGAGAGGCAGGCAGAGAGAGAGGAGGAAGCAGGCTCCCTGCCGAACAGAGAGCCCGATGCGGGGCTTGATCCCAAGACCCTGAGATCATAACCTGAGCTGAAGGCAGAGGCTTAACCCTCTGAGCCACCCAGGCGCCCCCCTGTCTCATTTTTGATATTTCTTTTGCTTTATTTTCAGGTTTATTAATCTTTTATTCAGTGTACCTAGTCTGTTAATCCTGTCCATTATGTCATTCATCTCAGATATTGAACTTTTTCATTCTTAGAAATTTGAGTTGGGGGACGCCTGGGTGGCTCAGTTGGTTAAGCCGCTGCTTAGGGTCAGGTCATGATCAGGATCCTGGGATCAAGTCCCACATTGGGCTCCTTGTTCAGCAGGAAGCCTGCTTCTCTCTCTGCCTCTGCCTGCCACTCTGCCTGCTTGTGCTCTCTCTTTCTCTCTCTCTCTCTCTCACACACACACACACACACACACACAAATAAATACAATATTTAAAAAAAAATTTTTTTGAGTTTGATCTTTTTACTGTCTTCCATCTTTTTTCTTAACATACTCATCTGCCTTTTTTTCTTTAAGATTTTATTTTATTTTAAATAATCTGTACACCCATTGTGGGGCTTGAACTCATGACCCTGAGGTCAGGAGTCCCATGGTCACTGACCCAGCCAGCTGATGTCCCCCTTATCTACTGTCTTCAAATATAGAACATAGTTATAAACTTTTTATATTCTTGTCTACTAATTCTATCATCTGTATCATTTCTGAGTTGGTTTTTATTGATTGATCCATAATAGTTTCCTGCTTTTTTACATGCCTATTTATGTTTGTTTGACTATCAGACATTGTGAATTAGACCGTGATGGGTGCTGGGTATTTTTTATTCCCTTAAGTGTGTTCTTGAGCTTTGTTCTTGACTGCACTTAATTTACTTGTCAACAGTTTGATCTTCTTGAGGCTTGCCTTTGTGAGATTGGGTCAGAGTAGTCTGTAGACTAAGACTAATTTGGTCCTACTACTAAGACAGTACTCCTTGAGTTCTCTTATCTGATGCCTTGTGTATTATTGTATTATAGTTTTTTCATTCTGGCTGGTGGGCACTGAAACGAGCTGCGAGGGTTCTTTCCTATGGCTCCTTCCCCAGCCTCAGGTAGTTGTTCGCATGCACTTGCTGTTAACTACTTCGCCAAATACTCAAGGAGAGTCCTGCTACAGACCTCTGGAGCTTCCTGTTCGCACAGCTTTCCTTTCTTCAGTATTCTGCTCTGTAAATTTTAGCTGAATTGGGGCTCTCGGACTCCTACCTCATCTCTTCAACTCAGAAAATTGCTGGACTCTACCTGAATTCTCCCTCCCTGCACTGTAGTCTGGAAGGTAGCTCATCATGTTTGTTTTGCCTTCACAGTGATCACTGCCCTGTGTTGCTTGTTTAATGCTATCAAAAATTATTTCTTTCATATATTTCGTGTAGTTTTTAGTTGTCTAAGATGGGGAGGGTAAGTCCAGTCTGTTATTTCATCTTGGCTCATAATGGAAGTTTCTTGGAGATAGACAATAAACAAGTAAAATTTAAACATATCAAGTGGCCAAAAATTCTGTGGGGAAACCTGAAGCAAGGAAGGGCGATGTAAATTATCAAGAGGATTGTAATTTTAAAAGAATGATGTGAAACAGACCAAATTAAGAAATGGACTGTTCTGATTATCATCTGCTGTATAACAGCCTGCTCCCAAACTTAGTGACTTTTGCTCAAGAATATGCAATTTAGGAAAGGCTGGGCTGGGACTGCTCATTTCCACTCAGTTAGGCGTCACCTGGGCAGCTAAAAGGTTGGGGACTGGAATCATCTGAATGTTTCGTCACATGTATGGTGGTTCCTGCTGGTTGCCAGCTGGGATCTCATTTGGGCTGTGGCTAGATCACCTACACATGAATTTCCTATGTGGCTACTTGGCTGCCACACAGCATAGTGGCCATGTTCCAAGGGCAAGCATCTGATAGAGAGCCAGGAAGAAGCTGTGTTCCCCTTTCTACCCTGGTCTTGAAAGTCATGTTGTGTATCACAGGAGGTCACTAAGACTGACCCATAGTTAAGGGGACTGGAATTAGACTCCTGTTCTTGCTGGGAGGCATGTCAAAGAATCTGTGGACATACTTTGAAGCCATTGCAATGATACTTGAACAAAGGAAGTAAGGACATCCAGAGGAAGAACATTCTGGGTAGAATGGACAGAAATGCAAAGACTCTGAGGTTGGTGGATACCTGATGGCTTAGATTTGTTTATGATTGAGTTCCCACTGTAAAATGGCAGCTCCCTGAGGGCAAGGGCTTTGTTTACTGCTATTTTCTGAGCAACTAGTTGGTTGACAGATAGTTGCAGTTCAGTTCTTATTTGTGGAAGAGATAGCCTTTTGGGACCATTTATTAAAAATCCTAAAAATGAGTATATAACCTTTGATCTAGTAATTCTTTGGGAAATTATCCTTAGGAAGAAAGTTCTATGCTAAGCAAAGCTGTAGTAAAAATTTGAAGGTATCTAAATGCCCATTAATAACCGGTCAGTTAAATGAATTATGGTTTTCTATATAATGGAATGCTACATAGAAAGTAAAAACTAAACATTTCATTTAAAGGAAAAACACTTTCAGAGCAGAATTCAAATGATGGTGTACAAAGTGATCTTATTTGGTTAATAATTAACAGTCTCCCTTGGGGTGCCTAGGTGGCTCAGTGGGTTAAAGCCTCTGCCTTTGGCTCGGGTCATGATCCCAGGGTTCTGAGATCGAGCCCTGCGTCGGGATCTCTGCTCAGCGGGGAGCCTGCTTCCTTCTCCTCTCTCTCTCTGCCTGCCTCTCTGCCTACTTGTGATCTCTGTCAAATAAATAAATAAAATCTTAAAAAAAAATTAACAGTCTCCCTAATAAATACATGCATAGAATAGAGAGAGATCTGGTAGGATGTATATCAAATTGTTAATAATTGCTGTAGGGGTTATTTTAGAGTTGCTTGTTAAAAGTTATGTACTGCTATAATAAAAGAAATATACTTCTTTTTTCTTTTAAGAGAGGTTGGATTCTTTTTTTTTTTTTTGACAGAGAGAGATCACAAGTAGGCAAAGAGGCAGGCAGGGGGGGGGGGAAGCAGATTCCCTGCTGAGCAGAGAGCCAGATGTGGGGCTGGATCCCAGGACCTTGAGATCATGACCTGAGCCGAAGGCAGGGGCTTAACCCACTGAGCTACCCAGGCGCCCCCAAAGAAATATATTTCTATTGTAAAAGCAAATAGTGGAAATTTTTTTTATAAATAATAGTATCCAAGTTATTGTGAGTAATAAAAACCTTTTAAAATAATACATTGGTCTGTCTTTTTATTAATTAAGGCGAGGGAAAATGAGATTTGTACAGGAAAAATATGAAATGATGTAAAACCGAGATTTTTTCAGAGATTATCTCTTGATTATAGGTTATGTTTATTTCCTTTTGCATATTTCTGTATTTCCTCAATCGGAAAAATAAGCTCGTCTCATAATAAGGAAAATATTTACATTAAAGAAAATAGCTGTAGGTAATAGTGTTAAGCAGCCTTACTTGAAGATTATTAATCATGTGGAAAATTCCAAATTTACAAACCAGCTAAATCAGGGATCTCAAGGTTTCCCCGCAAAATTCCTTTAATGGACTCTAAATATTATGTGACTTAGGAAGAGAAAGACAAATATTGTCTGATCTCACTTACATGTGGAATCTAAAAAGAAAAAAAGAGCTCATGGAAACAAACTGGTGTTTGCCAGAGGAAGAGGGTAGAGGAAATAGGTGAAGGTGGTCAAAATGCATAGACTCCCAGATGTAAGATAAGTAAGTCCTGGGTATGTCATGGGCAGCGCAGTGACTGTAGTAGTTATGCACTGTGTATTCGAAAGTTGCTAAGAGAGTAGGTCTTAAAAGTTGTCACCACTAGGAGAAAAACATTGTCACTGTGTGAAATGATGGATGTTAATTAAGCTTATTGGGTAATCATTTTGCAATGTTTACAAACCTTTATGTTGTATACTTCAAATTATTACAGTGTTAGGTGTTAATTATATGTCAGTAAAACTGGAAAAAATATGTGGCTTAGAACATTTGATTTACACGTAATTCTAAAGCTACTACTCTTTGTTAAAATGTGGGTTTTTTTCCTGTGCTAATATTAATCTTTATCACTGTAGCACGGGTTCTCAGTAACCTTACAAGAGTAATTGAGGCCTAAGGTAAAATTTACAAATGTAGTTTACGAATAAAATCCTAGGTGGTGTGCTACTTTAATACATATTTGTTGCAAAAATGTCTTGAGCTTAATTGTTCTCATTTCACTGTCTTACCTCTTTATTTTAAAGAAATAATTTGTAATTCATTTTGTTCTTATATACCATAGGATGTGTTTTGGAGGTGCAGACAAAATATCTTTGATGAAATGAAGAAGAAATTTTTACAGGTAGACTGCTGATGTAATTGCTTTAGTATGATAATCAGCAGAACAAGTAACAGCATGTTAATATTTTTATTTAATAACAAGGCATGTCTTAAGTTTTATGCTTGTTTGGCTTGTTTTATTTCTACCTGATTTTAATAAGAAGAAAGTCACCTTAAATGAATGTGTCTAGATTGTCCCTTGTTTTTAACATGTGAGTGAGGGAGAAAACATATAAAAACTATAGGACCCTTTGTTTTGACTTTCAGGTATGGTTGTTGTTTGTTTTTTATACAGATATATTTTCATTTTCTGAAGTATTAATAATGCTGGATAACTTACAAAGTCAAATCCCAAAAATCTTTTTTTTTTTAAAGATTTTATTTATTTGACAGAGAGAGATCACAAGTAGGCAGAGAGGCAGGCAGAGAGAGAGAGAGAGAGAGAGAGAGAGAGGAAGCAGGCTCCCTGCTGAGCAGAGAGCCTGATGCGGGACTTGATCCCAGGACCCTGAGATCACGACCCGAGCTGAAGGCCGCAGCTTAACCCACTTAGCCACCCAGGCACCCCAAATCCCAAAAATCTTACTTTAATAATTAAAACTGTTACCTTTCCAGCAGCCTGAATGCACTATGAAACTAAACTTTGTGATGTGTAGCGTCCTATTCTAATTTTTACTTAATACCTCATATTCCTCAGGTCCCTTCAACTCTGTAGTTTTCTTCAAGGTGCTTCCTCTGATCTCTTGCCTTCTTTATAAGTGATCTGTGGCATGAGACCACTTAGGAAAAGATAATATAACATTGTGGAGTTTGATGGGTGGGGAGGGGGTAGTAGAATGAAGTGGAAGGAGGATCTTAAAAATAAAAAATTTTTTAAAATGTAAGTTAGGACTTCCTTCACTGCCCCAGTTATTGTCACTTGTTAAAGTAAAAATGCACATCTGAATGAGGTTGATAAATTTAACAAATTTCAATCAGCAAAAATACTCATATTCCCTAGTTCTCTTTTTAACCTATGGCAGTATTAGCTGTGGATGACCAGAGGGTAATGTGCTAAGACCGATCTTCTTACTCCTAGCAGCTCCTGTATCAAGAAGCAGATAAAGCGTTTGTGCATGTGTGTTAAGTTTGCAGCCACAATACTAATCTTTGTAATAACGCTGAAAAGAAGGAAGTCTTAAAAGAAAATTCATTGACTATTAAATTTAGAGGTAAAGAGGTCCCTTTGTAATGTTTTAAAATTCTTTATATTAGTTTTTTTCTTAGAAAAAAATCTGAAGTTTGGTAATTTGAATTTGGCTTGATATTGTTTTCTACATGCTAATACCATTCTGAATGTATGCCATCAGTTATACACACTGCCTTTTAAATAAGAAATGCCGAGGAAGTGTTTTTTTCTGAAACAAGAATTATGGTGCTAATTTTAGAGAACTCAGATTTGAACTTAAAACTATTAGGAATGCCAGGAAAAGGAGATGACATGACTTAAGAGGTGAACATGCTATCAAGCAGGCTCTGAGATCCTCAGACAGAACTATCTCATGTCGACCTCTACAGGATGTCCCTAGCAGTGAAACTATCTTTGTAAGAAAATATGTTTAGAGTGCTTTTATCCCACTGTGTTTTATCTGTTATAAATAAGACTGTGGTTTAATCCTTTTTTTCTTTTTTACTCTTTTTTCAAGGATTCTTTCTTCAGACTTTGTTAGGAAATCTAGCTTTGTTTCTGCAGTGAGCATAGATAGGCAGACAGAGCAGTCTCTTAGCATGCACAGTGTTATTGTAACTGCTATTGACTTTCCCCTTATTATCACAAGGGTAATAGTGCTTTGAGTTGTCCATAAAATAAATAGTTTTAATTTTATAATTTATGCCTTTTTTATAACTGGTTAGATTTTCTGTGTAGGGAACTCTGTTCCTGTGCAATAGCTCACCTAAGATACATTAAATATTTTCCCAAGTGGAACATGCTTTAGGCTTTTCTAAAACTTTGCATTTATTTTTCTCTTATTTGTTTTCTCTTATTCTTTATGAAACTCTTTGAACTAAAAAATTGTGCTCGCTTCCTTAAATTATGACATATCCTCAGATGTCTTACCTTACTGTTGGGCATAGTATTTAAATGGGCACCCTTCCTCCTACTACCAACACCACCATTACTACATCCTTTCCACCTAGTGCTCAGGTGTGCTTCAATGTGTTTAAGTGTATTTTTGTTATCTCTTGCTATGGAACAGTCTAAAACAACTAGTTTATTCATATTTCAGTGGGATGGGATTTGGGCACAGGCTCAGCTGGTTAGTTTCTCTGCTCCATGTAGCATCATCGGGGATCATTATTTGGCTGCATTTAGCTTGTGTCTGGCTTTGGATAGAATGTCCAAGAAGGCTTGTCTCCATCCATTATTGGGCACTCTGGTGCTCCACTAAATGCTTTCTCTCCTTGTGGGTTGTTAGGGCTTCCTTGTAGCATGGTGGTCCCAGAGTAAGTGGATTTTTTTTTTTTTTCTCATGAGAGGGAATCTTCTAAGAAGTACAAAAGCAAAAGCTGCTAATTTTTTAAAATCCCGCCTTAAATCACACAGTGTCACATCTAGTACATTCTGTTGATCCCAGCTGGTTATTAGACCTGTCCAGATTCATGGGCAAAGGAAAAAGAAAATGAGTGGCAAAGAATTTGTAACTATTTTTCATTTAGCTCAGGGTGATACTGCTTTTCCCTTTGGGCTTAAGTGGAATCAACCAGGGGCAGAGCTCCAAAGAAGAAAGGTAGCTCTGCTATTTTACCAATTCTAAGAAACACCTTTTACATTTAAATGTTTTGTAAATCTGTATGTTTAATATAATATTGTAGAGGCTTTTTTTCTTCTTTTTTTTTTGGAAAACTGTTGTAAAGTTATTGTTATACTTATTGATATCTGAGAATTAAAAAATAATTCTTTTTCTTAGCATTTCCCAGATTGGGGGGATATAAGGGAACAAAGAGACTTCACATGAGTGTGATTAGTGTTGGCAATAGTGCTATAGAAGATTTAAATGTAGTCCATGGATGATAGCCATATATTAAATTTAAAGTAACAGGCCAGAATGTAGAGTATGAAGTAATTAAGATTTATAAGTGGCCTTACAGAAGCCTTAGAGCCTTAAAGAAGAGCAGAGCTTTTTGTTTGTTTCAGTTATTCCAGAATTGAGTTCAAGAATAAGATGTGATTGGCCCAGAAATTCTGCTTATAGGAATTTTAAGGAAATGGAAAAATGCACAAAGTTTTATGTAGGTGTTCATCACAGTATTATTACCAAAGTATAATAAAGTCTGCTTGAGCCAGTAAAATGGAACTGATAGAACAAATTATTATTAATCCATGTAATAAAATACTACTCAACTGTTAAAAATGATAAGTTAGAAAAAATTTGGCAGGAAAAGATTATATGATATGAGTAAAGAAAGAAATGACAAAATAGCAAGTATTCTAACCCAGTGTGTGTGTTCAAGAGTGTGCATGTATACATGTGCATGTGTGTATATGCACAAAATATTTGGAAGGATGTGCTCCAAAATGTTAATTGTATCTGTGTGTTATAAGATTACAGATGAATTCCATTTTTTCCTTTATAGCCTCCTATTTAAAAAGTTATTTATATGCAATATATAGAAAAGAAAGCTATTGGCATTCAAAAGAATGAAAGGCACACCTGAGTTTAAATTTTGTGTTTACTATAGTACATTTAGTCTTCAGATGAGATTTCTTTGGGGGATAATTTCCCCACATTTTTGGATGGAAAGAGAGAAGGTATAGGAGTGTGTATACCTTGTGCTGACATATTTGGGGAAAGAACCAGGAATAGCTAATGTCTGGTCATACAATGTTGCTATATCACTATTCTGATGTATACAGGTACATTCTGATGTAAATCAGCACTCCAGATTTCTTAATTCTTTGGTAAGGTAATCTTCCTTGCACCATAAGCTCCAGCCTATCTGAGGTTTGTCTATTTATTTAGTTAATAGTTTTTGATGTAGTGTTCCAAGATTCTTTCTTTATGTACAACACCCAGTGTTATCTGAGGTTTTAACATCTGGCCCTATGGTATCTCATAGCTGGAAATCTTGAATCTACTTCTGAAGTATACTGTCGAAACTATGAAAATGGATCTTTTGTATTTGAAATTTATTTTTTCTTAAAGATTTTATTTATTTATTTGACAAGGATCACAAGTAGGCAGAGAGGCAGGCAGAGAGAGGAGGAAGTAGGCTCCATGCTGAGCAGAGAGCCCGATGCGGGGCTCGATCCCAGGACTCTGGGATCATGACCTAAGCCAAAGGCAGAGGCTTTAACCCACTGAGCCACCCAGGCGCCCCTGAAATTTATTTTGAATTGTTCATTCTTTTACTATAAATAAGAGTTTAAAAAGGCCCACTCTTATGTTTCTCAGTTTAGGATTAAAAGATGTAAAAACAACCGTATGTGTTAATATAACACCTTAAGTTTTTTGTTTTTTTTTTTAAGATTTTATTTATTTATTTGACAGAGAGAGATCACAAGTAGGCAGAGAGGCAAGCAGAGAGAGAGAGAGAGAGAGAGAGAGAGAAGCAGGCTCCCCGCTGAGCTGAGAGCCCAATGTGGGACTCTATCCTAGGACCCTGGGATCATGACCTAAGCTGAAAGCAGAGGCTTTAACCCACTGAGCCACTCAGGTGCCCCTATAACACCTTAAAGTTTTTAGGGGAAGGCTTTTTTCCTCTTTTCTTAGAAGCTTATTAGTAATGTTCTTTTTTTATTTTCCTGTTTCTCTAATAGAAATATATTTTCCTTTTCATTTTTAAGTGGATTTTTGTTTATAATTAAATATTTTGATTTGTCCAAAATATCATGGTAGCCAATCTGTTTTGAACATTACACTTCTTTTGTAGAATTTATTTCTGTTCTAAACTACTTGGATTAACCTTAATTTAAATAATCTCTTGCAAATCCAAAATTATATATAACAGAAACAAATTATAATTGTATTACTCTACCAAACAAACCAGAAAACCTTGTGGCTCTCCTGTCTTCAGCACTAGTCAGTGATAATTATTATTTTAAAATGGGTAATACAGAAGCAACAAAAGGATGGCGTTGATCTTACTGTGAAAGAGAAGGAAAGAAATAAATTATTGCAAATAGCACCAGTTTGTACAGGTCGTATTTCGGTAAAGCCTATTATGGGGATGGCGAGACATACCCCCAAATCAACGGCTGCTGCCCTTCATTTTGAGAGGAAAGAATGAGATTTATAAAATCAGATTTGCATGTTATTCTGGATTGACGGAAGATAAGAAGAGAAAAAGTTAAGCTTCTCCTGATGGTGTTGGAGAAAATAATATTTTGTGGGATATTTTCATATTTAATCATAGAAAATATGGCTAATTATAATTTTGTTTTTCTTTAAAGATAAATGATGTTTGTTTTAATTTCAGATAGAAAATGCTGCTGAAGAACCTAGAGTTTTATGTATAATACAGGATACTACTAATTCAAAGACAGTGAATGAACGGATCACTTTAAATTTACCAGCTTCTACTCCACTCAGGAAGCTCTTTGAAGATGTGGCCAACAAAGTAGGCTACATAAATGGAACCTTTGATTTAGTGTGGGGAAATGGAATCAATACTGCTGATATGGTAAAAACCTTAGACTTAAAGCATGTTTTCTTAAGCTGCTAATAATATCATAGTCATTATTGTTGTTGTTAATAACAAATATATTAAATCCTGGAACCTTTTTTAATATCATAAGCAAAACTATGATAAATAACTTAAGAGCCTGTGTATAACTCAATAATTGGATCCTTCTTCATCCCTTTGCCTTCATTCCTGATTCAGCATTTGCTTATCTTAAAGTCTGTATAAGGACATTTTATCAGTTTTTTTGCTCATGTAAAAGGACTGGCATGTTGTGTCAACTATGGAAAATTTTCCAACATTTACTTCATAGGATGTTATTCATCGTGTGTGTGTGCGTTTATTTATTTATTTGTGAGACAGAGTGGGAAAGCATGTGCCTGAGTTGGGAGGAGGGCAGTCAGACAGAGGAAGAGAATCTCAAGCAGACTCAGTGCGGAGCCCTACATGGGGCTTGAGGTCTTGACCTGAGATCGTAACCTGAGCTGAAATCAAGAGAGTTACGTGCTTAACCGACTGAGCCACCCAGGTGCCCCTATTCATCTTATATTTTTAAGGGAAAAAAGCAGGATATGGAATCATGTGTACTTTATAATCTAAATTTTGGAAAAGAAGAGAAAAATTTATATAGCAAGAAAAAGGAAAGGAAAGATACACACTCATGTTAATAGTAATTATGTACCAGATAGAGTGGTAGGCACCTGATCAAGAAGGTTGGTGGTATCATGACTTTTGAGTCAGAGATCTTACAGTCTCCAATTGTAGAAATGATTATACTGACAAATAATTACATTAATATATTTTAAATACTATATTATAAGTTTGTTCCAAGTGCAAAGAGAAGACATTGATCACTTTTGCACTGGAGAGTGGCAAAGGACACCACTGAGTTGGATCACATCTGTACTATTGTTGTGCAATCAACTATTCCTGAGAATAGTACTGGAAATAGTATTTTTTATTTCCTGTCTCTCTGTCCAAATTACCCTGCATGTTACTGTTAGAATTGTTTCCAGTCATCTTAAATTGTAGCACTTAGGTCACCTTCCAGTTCAGAAACCTTCAATTAGTGCTCTCTGCCCAGAAATTAAGAAATCAGATTCCTGGGGCGCCTGGGTGGCTCAGTCGTTAATCATCTGCCTTAGGCTCAGATCGTGATTCCCCGCGTCCTGGGAGCGAGCCCTGCAGTGGGTTCCCTGCTCCACAGGAAGCCTGCTTCTCCCTCTCCCGCTACCCCTGCTTGTATTCCCTCTCTCTCTCTCTCTGTCAAATAAATAAATAAAATCTTTAAAAAAAAAAAAAAAGAAAAGAAAATTAGATACTGGACTAATTTGTTTTCTTATCACAGATTTCCATGCTTTTCTATCTCCATGTTTTTGCTTATATTACCTTTTTCTGTCCTGTGTCATTGCTATTCTTAGTTTTCCAGGAAAAATAGCTCTGATGGGAAATAGAATTGAATGTGTTATGTGTGTGATACTTGGAGAGCAGGGTTTTAGTTGGGTCTATAGAAGAATCACAGATGTTTGATGTTGCTTAATTTGCCCTTAAAATCCAAGATATTTTGCTTTCTATTCTATAATATATTTACATTTTTAAAATATGGAGCTAATGCTTTACATTAACCAACTTTTTCCCTCTGAAATTGATTAGTAAAATTGGTAGTCCAACAAAATATGCAAAGAGAGGGGCGCCTGGGTGGCTCAGTTGGTTGGGCGACTGCCTTCAGCTCAGGTCATGATCCTGGAGTCCCGGGATCGAGTCCCGCATCGGGCTCCCAGCTCCACGGGGAGTCTGCTTCTCCCTCTGACCTTCTCCTCGCTCATGCTCTCTCTCACTGTCTCTCTCTTCTCTCAAATAAATAAATAAAATGTTTAAAAAAAAAATATGCAAAGAGAAATAATATTTAATCTGAAACTTTGAATACTCCTTGTTACATCACCATGTAACTTCTAATGTTGCCTCTTTTTAAAAAGATAGTTCTGTATTGTCATGTATGTCTCCCCAAGTCTTATTTATCTTTTACTTTTAAGAATCCATAAATGATGTTTCCTCATGCCACTTTAAAAGTAATTTCTTTGTCCCCCAATTGCATTTTTCTTGTTCTGTGCCACTTAGCCTTCTTTTATTATAGTTGTTACTCATTTGTGTCTTTTCCATGTGGTGGAATGCATGTATTTTGGTGGCTGGGACCTCATAGTATTAATTTTGCATCCTTCATAGATAGTCTCCCTAGGCATGCCAAAGATGTGTGTTAAATTAACATCTATACTAGCTTTAAATGGATCTATGTTATGGGGCACCTGGGTGGCTCATTTGGTTAATTGTCTGCTTTTGGCTCATGTCATGATTCCAGGGTTCTGGGATCGAGCCCCACATCAGATTCCCTGCTCAGTGGGGAGTCTGCTTCTCCCTCTCTCTCTGCCCCTCTCCCTGCTCATGCTCAACTAAATAAATAAAATCTTTAAAAAAAATAGCTGTATATCAGGATTACCTATTTCTCTTTCTTTAGCTATGACTGTTCTCAAGTACTTGACTTCTGTATGTTTATTTGCTTACTGTATATTTCTGTGAGTACACTTTTACCTGCTTACTGCACAGTGCTACCTGTATGCTTTGTGAAAACATAGCCCACTTAGCTACCCACCGCCTCATACCCTCAGATATATACATTTGTTGAGGAAAAACACCTGTGTATTCCTGCTATATTATCTGGTTCTTTATCAGAATGTAAAGGACCCAAACATACCTTTCCTCCCTTGTGACTTCTCTTCACTTTTGATTTTCTTTTTTCTTTTCTTTTTTAAATTTAAATTTGGTTAATTAACATACAGTATATTATTAGTTAGAGTTCAGTGATTCATCAGTCCTATATAATACCCAGTGGTCATTATATCATGTGCCCCCTTTTTAATGTCCATCATCCAGTTGCCCCCTCCTCCACCTCCCAGCTTCTGATTTTCTATGTCCCATTTTTCACATGGATTTCTAGATGTGAGCCAGTTAAGAGAGATCATATGTTTGTTATTTTATTTACTTAACACTTATTTTAAACTTACTATGCGCTTAGTATTGTTCTTATATGAGGTTCTATACAAGTACAACCTTATTCAGTCCTTAATAACCACTCTGTGAGGTAGGTTCTATTACAGCCTCATGTCACAGGTAAAGAAACTGAGTCATGGGGAAATGGAATTAACTTGCCCAAAGTCACACAGATAGTAAGTGGCAACATCTTTTACAGTTAGGGTTTTTGTTTTTATTTTTTTGTTGTTAGTACTTACACTTTTATATAATGTTAAGTTCCTAAGAAAGGCATTTCTGTAAAATAAGTCCCCTACGGAGGCATTCCTCATATCTTGGAAGCATTAAAAACATTCTTTAATATAACAAAATAGTTTTAAAGCAAAAGAATGGGGGGTTCATTTCATCTCTCATTTTTCTCAGCAATGGACTAGCATGTGGGTGAGTCCCTACTGTGGACTTGGAGCGTACAGAGCTCCATCTCTCATCCACCAATCAGAGTGTATGAGAATTGAAATTGCCTTACCAGATAAAAAAGAGTTAGATAAAGACTACGTATCTTAGATGTTTAATTTTCAGAAGAGTGATGATTTCTGTCCTCCTCATAGCCTCTGAATCATGGCAGTGGATTTGAAATAGATTATCATTTACCTAGGACAGGCTGTTCCTTAAGGAGTCTTTCCGAAAGTGCCCATTTTGGTATATTACATAATTGGTTTGGTTGGATTGCTTAGTGTGTTGCTTATTGGCAAATTCTCATATTCATATATCATGCATGTTTTTACAGTTATTAGTTATATAAAATTATCTTTAGCTAGTCTTCATTAAAATCCATTATACACTGTATTGAATATATTTTAGAGAACACAAAAACACAGATGTTTATAATTTTTTTTGTGTAATACGTACACAAAAATTTGTGTAATACTTCTTTACCTTTTTTCTCTCCAGTTTTTTTTAGATGTTGGGAAATGTGCACATCTGGATAACTGTCAGTATATGCACTGTCACTGGGCTTAGCCATCCTAATACATGAGTAAATAAGTTAATTCCAAGTCTAGATTAACAGAATTTATCAGAATGTTTATTAAAAAAAATGGTGTTTGAGCCCAAGAATTATAGATTCATTTACACATTACTTGTTTTATTATTATAATTAATGTTTCTCATAATCTGATATATTTTATTTTATGCCCATAGGCTCCACTGGACCATACCAGTGACAAATCTCTTCTTGATGCTAATTTTGAGCCAGGAAAGAAGAACTTTCTGCATTTGACGGATAAAGATGGTGAACAGCCTCAAATACTACTGGTAAACTATTTAGAAGCCTTGTATTCATAATTTTTGTGTACTGTCATTATTTGGAAGCAGTATTTAAAGGAAGGAGGAGAGATATAATTTGTGATTTATATATAATAAATTATTTTTCTATTTTATGTTGGCTTGTTATAAGTGTATATGTTAACATGGTAACAGTCGACATCCATAGCACTGTTGCTTTTGTGTACAGTCTGTTTCTGCATTGGGAACAGGTTGCCGTCTTCGAGACTACCACCATAAAGGGCTGGGTAGATCTAGGATAAGTTAAAACGCCACAGAGATCTCCTGCTGTGTTTCAGTGGCCTTCCTTTGGTTAGGCATTTGCTTGGTTGTTGTAAATCCTTGGCAGTTTGCCTAGATTTTTCTGTATTTTAGGGTAGGAACAGACCCCCAGTTTTGCTTCCCACCCTCCTTTCTGGAATAACTAGTTTTTCAAGTTACATACTTTATTTCTATCCTTTTAGTTTTTTCCTCTCTTCGTATTTCAGTGGGCTTTCCTGTTTAGTTCAGTGGCTCTAGAGATTGTGTAATTTCAGGGTCATTCCTAAAAAAGATTGAGAAAACCTGGTCTGATTTACAGGCTGGGGAAACTAAGGCTCACAGAATTTATGGACTTCTTCAGAACCCTCTCTTCAATGAAACTTCACTCACAAAAGTTCTCATATGTGATGCTTTTCATGTAGAAGTCTATTGTGAATTAGAATACCTGTCTGGACAGTAGGCAATAATTAAACACAGAGCATCCATACTGAAGTAATACCAGAAATTGCTCTTTCTCATCATTTTTTTTGACATAATGAGAAGATTTTGATTGACATTGAAATATAAATTAGGTATTAATTTAGGGAACTCTAGGTCTGTGATATGGGAATTCATGTTATAAAATGCATAGTAATTACTCTTCAGCTCCGTCTTAATTGGTTATGCTAATTTTATATCCCTAAATCCTTTTTGACATCTTTCTCATTAATAGCAAGTTTTGTACTAGAAACAGTAGGAAACAATCCATCTTATCCAATACTTAAGTTTGCCCTACCTGCCAGGTCTACTTGGCAAGGATGGTGTAAAAATGAATGACAGACCCTGTCATCAAAGAGTTCACAATGGAATTTTCTCTTCCTCTCATATAAACAAAATTTGAAAGAGAATTAAGGGAAATTGGAAAAATAGGAACTTTGAAAGGAAACACGAGCACCTCTCCAAAGTGTTTTACATTGGGTGTCTTTTGAGCCTTCTTGTAGGAAATGGTGAGGGCATACATTCCTTTGAATGTCTTGGTGGTAATAGTAATACCTTGTGTTTTTTTCATTGCCTTAGCAATTAGTATGTGGTTTGTTTGTTTGTTTTCATTGTTTCAGCAACATATGCCATTCAGTAAATATTGGTTATGCTGCATTTTAGGAGGATTCCAGTGCTGGGGATGATAGTGTCCATGACCGGTTTATAGGTCCACTTCCAAGAGAAGGTTCTGTGGGCTCTACCAGTGATTATGTCAGCCAAAACTACTCCTATTCATCTATTTTGAATAAATCAGAAACTGGTAAGATTTATTATTACTACTGTGGTCGTTGTATTTTCATAAAATCATAGGGTGTTAGACCCTGAATAATCTGAGAGATCTCAAGGCTAATCACCTCATTTTATGGATTAGAAAACTGAGACCCAGAGCAAGGTCACTAGTTAACAGAAATAGTTAGAATAATAATGTGGTTTCTCTTTCCCTCAAGTCGTTGTTTTCACTATATAGTTACTGCCAGTATTTAGTAATAAAGTAAAAAATACTGAATATTGTATTTTGAGGGAAGACTCTTCTCTTTGATAATTTTCTATTTTTAATTTATCCTTAAATTTCTGAAGTTGACTTTGTTTGGAAAGGAATGTTTTCATTTTATCTTTCTGGATTAGATAGACTGTGGAGGATACTTGCATTTTGAAACAGATGGGCCGAGCTTATTTTATCAGACCTACTGTGTCATCTTTTAGTTTAATCTAACATAGGTTTGAAATTAATCATACAATTTAAATATTCCTGTTAACTTTTTTCTGAATATTATTAAACCTAGGTGTTTGAATTTTTTCAATTTATTGAGCAGTGAAATTGTTTTATTTATGTAAAGGTTTATTCCTTTACATGTAAGATTGGTTAATTGCCTGAATATAATGTGGTTACTTCTAAATAACATTTGATCTCATAGCAAACCTTTGCAGTCGATAGTATTATTCATATTAAAAGAAGTGGAACCTGGGTTCTGAGAAGCCTTCGATTTCACAGCTGGTACTGCTATGTGCGACTGCAGAACCTCTACTCTTAGAACTTTTAAGTATTTTATGCAGGTATTTAGTATATAAACAAAACTATAACATTGCATTGCAAATTTTGTCCTAATGTGATCTGTGATCTTATATTTACTGTATTTGTCATTAAAATGTAGATAATTTACTCATAGCTGATCATTTGTACAGGCTTACCAGTACGTTTGTTTTGGAAATACCAGTAAAAGCTGGCTATATTTGGTATTTAGGATCATTTATATCAATAAAACTTTGTACAGTCAAGTACCAGGAATAAAAGAGAATGCAGAATTATCTTCTGTTTCAGATAATAGGAGATAATAAAGCTATTCATTATTATACTGTCTAGAGAAGTGATTCTCAAATTTTTATTTCTTGAAAAATAATTTGGAGATACTTGTTAAAAATGTGGGTTCTGAGGCATTATTTCCCAAAATATTGGTTGGATAAATTACATTTTGTTTCAAATAAGCACCCTAGATTATTCTGAGATAGTTGGAATATTTTGAGAAAGTTCCAGGTTTAACAAATCAGGATTCTTGAACTATTTGCTTTGTATTCTGACAACCAATTCAGTCCTTTATGTAGGAGTATTTATAGAATTCCTACTTTGTGGTATATATTCTGTGGCTCTATGATGTCTCTAAATTCCTAGAGACTGACTCATACTTTAAAAAGTTCTTTCTCGGGACGCCTGGGTGGCTCAGTTGGTTAAGCAGCTGCCTTAGGCTCAGGTCATGATCCCAGCGTCCTGGGATCGAGTCCCACATCGGGCTCCTTGCTTGGCAGGGAGCCTGCTTCTCCCTCTGTCTCTGCTTCTGTCTGCCTGTGCTCGCTCGCTCTCCCTCTCTCTCTGACAAATAAATAAATAAAATCTTTAAAAAAAAAATTAAAAAAAAAAAGTTCTTTCTCTGATTATACAAATGTAATACATACTCACTGTCATACTTTAAAATGAAGAAAGTGAAAGTCACTGACGGTACTACTAACAGAAACTACTTACAGCGATTTTGCTTATTTCTGTTTTATCTCTGCTCCATATATTTTTTTCTTGAGAAAATGGGGTATCACATGTTTTGAGCATTTTTTATTATGCATTTTTTTCCTTAATACTGTATGGTAAGCATTTTTCAATGCTGTTAAATAGTTTTTTAATACAGGGTTTCAAATGACTGAAAAACTATTTCACTGTATAGTTTAGCTGTTTAAGCAAATTATTACTGATGTTATGATGAACACTCTTGTACATAAGTTTTTATTTTTATCTCTGATTATTTCCTTAGGATAAGGAAATACTTAATTACTAAATTGAAATTCATTTAAAACAATTTTTAGAGGTCTTTGTTTTAAATTGCCATTTAATCGTAGCCTTCATTCCTGATAATTGTTTCTCATACACCTCTACTCCACTCCTTTTTCCTACCTGTACAATTTTCTCCAGTTTTCTAGTGGTACTGCCTTTCTGAATTAAAGTAGTCTATAAGTATCCAAAGTATCCAAAGGAGTTGTGGTTTAAACATAATTTTGTTAGTGACTGTTGAATTTGCATTTTCCTTAAATTACTGTGTATCTTGGCACCATGTAAAAATGTTGTCATGATTTTGACTTGGCTCTAAGGAACACATTTCTCCATAATGCTGGAGGTTTGGGGATTTCTTTCCTGTCTCCCTTGCCTACCAAATCCCCCTGGGATAGCCAGCCACTGTTGATAGGAGGTAGTGTAGGGGCGGGTAGGGGTGGGGTATTGTGTATGTGAACATAAAGCAGATTGAAGGCTAATGTGAACTTGCAGGTGATTAGAAACTATGTAACTAGGGTGTTTCCATTATCTGAATCCTTGATAACTATTCTTGGCCAGTTTCTTTAGCAGTTCTTTTATTTTACCAGCTCTAGGAGTTGACCTTTTGCATTCTGCATTCTTGATTTGGCCTAATTGATGGCTACTTCATTACCTGCAGGTTCTGTTTAGGATTTCTTTCCACATGTGCCGCTTGCAGAGTGACATGTTTTCACCTTCTTCTCCCTTAGGGGCTCACACTTACAATATTGACTCACAGCTATTTCAGATATAGGACCTGTTTGATAACAGTTGTCATTTGAAGTTCTTTGATTTAATGACTAAAGATTTCTATTACTCAGTAGCACTTTTATTAGTATCACTGAAATCTTCATAGTTTTGGCAAATAGTACCTTTATGTGGAACTCTGTTCATTCTGTGCAGATGTGGTGCTAAATCAAGTACACATAACCATAGTTTTTTCTATATGATTTTTATTGCTAATGAGAAAATAAAGAGCATTGGTAATAATTAAGTGCTCCCTCTTTTTCTTAAACCCTCTTCTACCACCCCCCCTTTTTTAAGCCCAGGGAAGGGAAACAAGGTCACACATGAATGATACATGATTGGTCTATAGGTATACAAAAGACAGTAATAGCATTCATCCTGATTGTTGAGGGATTGGGGGAAGGAGATGGAGAAGTGGAAATTCCAGGCATTCTCAGCCAAAAAGAAGATATAGACCAATAAGCCTGGTCTCGTGGCCAAAACACTGTTGTTCTTGTGGAAGAGTCTGTTTAAATGACCTAAGAATGAAATAATGCTTTATTATTAATAATCAGGGCATACACCATGGAGATTTGCATTACCTGTATGTCATATGCATTTTCCCCTTAAGTGCACCTGCTGCTGTGCTAAGTAGTAGAGCAATAAATCAGATTTGATCCCTCCACTCACAGTCTGATGGGGAAGACATGTAAGTAAATAGGTCTTTACAGAACAGTGAGCTGAAGGCTCCAATATGGATTAAAGACAGGGTGCCAAGGAACAACTCAGGAGGGGGATGGTTAGGTATTGTCAGAGTTTATAATTCTATAACAATGTACAGCAGAATAGACACAGTAGGTTTTTTGGATTTTTTTTTTTTTTTTTTTTTGAGAGGGAGAGAGAATCTTAAGCAGGCTCCATGCCCAGTGTGGAACCCGATGCAGGGCTCCATTTCACAATCCTGAGATCGTGACCTATGCCAAAAGCAAAAGTTGGACACTTAACTAAGTCACCCAGGTGCCCTGATAAACACATAAAAAGTGAAAGGCATTAGAAATTAAAACTTGAACCTTAGTCCTAAGTGAAAAGTGGGGGTAGGTACTTGATCTCTTCTTAGAACCATACAGATAACATGGAATCTGTTCCTTTTTCCACAACTGACCAAGGCTTATCATGCATACTTGTCCTTTCATCACTTTTGGCAATATAGTTATCTGTGGAGTCTAGCATTTCTCAAGACGTTTTGATAATTGGGGAATTGAGAAAAGTATTTTGAAAAGCTTCAGTGAACACCTTCAGCATCTGTTGAGAAAAGATTTAAGGCTTTTTTTGGGGGGAGGGGTACCCAAGTCATTCAGTATTAAGTGGGAGTATATAAGTTTAATTATTACGCAGTGTTTACCACATTTTGCTCATGTAATGCGGTATAACTAAAATGATGAGACTGATTTGTTTGGTGTATGTGTGTCTCATAAACTGGGCCTGAAATCTACTTCAAAAGAGAAATTCCAAAAATGTTCTCAACAGTGGTAGCCATATCCCATCAGATATATAAAGCTAAGTAATTTTAATTATTGAATTTTAAGTTCCTATAAGCTTCTCCTTTTTTCCTTCCTCCCTACCCCACTCCCTCTCTCTATTCTTCCCTATTTCTGATTTCTCTTACTTTATAGTCACTCTTTGCATAGTGTGCTGATGTTTAGAATCTCATACTTCATGGGCTTATTAAAATAGAGGAAGTCATTCTGAGTTTTATATGATGAATTTATCTCATGTTATTAATTCTTGGCATGAATTGGTTTATAGACCCTGATAGTATGGGTAGCTGGTTTAGTTCGGTTTTGGGTATGTGATAAGTAAAGCCAATGTGTTTATACCTTTCCATTTTAATTAACAGTGTATCAATTTGGGGAACAAAGATTATTTTTAAATCAAGTAAACATACTATATTGAAATACTCCTCTTTAAATTTTACTAAATGCTATATAATATCCGTGCATATCTCTGGACATTTAACAAAATATACTCACTTTTTCTGAGAAACAAGGTTTACATTCTACACATTTTAGAAAAAGGGGTCTTTCTTACTGCTTTTGAAGAAACTAAAATAATTTCCAAGTGACCTTAACCTCTCAATTTTTACTGTGCATTAAATTCTTAATAAGTTTTCTTTTTCTAATTTTAATGTAAATGCTGATTTGTATATATTTGTGTTTTGTTTTTAAAGGATACGTGGGATTAGTAAACCAAGCAATGACTTGCTATTTGAATAGCCTTTTGCAGACACTTTTTATGACTCCTGAATTTAGGAATGCATTATATAAGTGAGTATTCAAAAAAAATTTATAAATAAATTTGATTTAAGAATGAAAGTATAGGGGTACCTGGGTGGCTCAGTGGGTAGGGCCTCTGCCTCCTGCCATGGTCTGAGGGTCCTGGGATCAAGCCCTGCATCAGGCTCTCTGCTCAGCACGGCACCTGCTTCCACCTCTCTCTCTGCCTGCCTCTGCCTACTTGTGATCTCTCTCTTTGTCAAATAAATAAATAAAATCTTAAAAAAATAATAAAGTATAGGTTTTAACTAATCTAATTTACCTTCTTGTATCTATTTATTAAGTTTGGGGTATTTCTCACTTCATAAGACATCTTGAATAGTATGTGAGAAAAAGATCTTATAAGAGACTGACATATGAAAAATTTGTAGAGAGAGAGAACCAGAAGTGCATAGACGAGCAAAAGATAAAATTAGTAAGATTTACAGTTGGCATTACTTACTGTATTAAAGCTTTCACTCACAGCTTTAACATCTTTATAAAGAACTATGTTATCTGCTTTCTGAGATAATCTCAATATATGAACTATATTCTTTCCTTTCACTTCTTAATTTAAGAAACGAAGTTGTCTTTTTAAACTTTATTTCTTTTTTTTTTAAGATTTTTTTTTTAATTTTTTAATTTTATTTATAAACATATAATATATTTTTATCCCCAGGGGTACAGGTCTGTGAATCGCCAGGTTTACACACTTCACAGCACTCACCATAGCACATACCCTCCCCAATGTCCATAATCCCACCCCCCTCTCCCAACCCCCCTCCCCCCATCAACCCTCGGTTTGTTTTGTGAGATTAAGAGTCACTTATGGTTTGTCTCCCTCCCAATCCCATCTTGTTTCATTTACTCTTCTCCTACCCCCTTAACCCCCCATGTTGCATCTCCTCTCCCTCATATCAGGGAGATCATGTGATAGTTGTCTTTCTCCGATTGACTTATTTCGCTAAGCATGATACCCTCTAGTTCCATCCACGTCGTCGCAAATGGCAAGATTTCATTTCTTTTGATGGCTGCATAGTATTCCATTGTGTATATATACCACATCTTCTTTATCCATTTGTCTGTTGATGGACATCTAGGTTCTTTCCATAGTTTGGCTATTGTAGACATTGCTGCTATAAACATTCGGGTGCACGTGCCCCTTCGGATCACTACGTTTCCTTTGGGTGTGTGTGTGTGTGTGTGTGTGTGTGTAAGTGTCTGTGTGTGTAAAAGATGGCATATATATATACCAGGTACTTTAAAATGCTCTATGAAGGAAATCCATATTTAAATAAACCCTAAAAGTCAGTTATTTTTATGAGTATCTTACTGTATTACATTTAATACACTCTTGTTTTGTATGTTTTCTTTAAGGTATGCATAACTTATTTTTTTAAGACATTTTAAAGTACACATTAACTGATTTTTCCTTTTTTGTGTGTTACTCTTGAATAACATCCTTGAAATTACTGTGAATATGTATTTAAAGTGTTTTTGGAACTTTGAATATTGGTTGTGTTGCTCAAACAACATTATATTATCAGCCCATTCATATGGAAGCTCATCATCCAAATTTACTTGTGATCGTAGACATTATAATGAATCCCCTTGTACCCATCACCCAGCTTTGAATATTATCAACTCATGATCAGTCCTTTTTATCTAATATCCTCTATTCTAATTATTTGGAAGCACACTCCCATTGAATCATCTATAAATATATCTCAGATCAGGGCTAATAAGGTTTCCCTGATTGCCTCATTTTTTTTTTTTTAAACAATCTGTTCAAATCCAGAACCACACAGGAGCCATACAGTGCAACTGACTGATAACATTCTTAATCTACTTAACCTATTTTTAATTCCCTTCCATCTTTTTTCCCCTTGCAATTTATTCCTTGAAAATACATATATTGGGGGTGCCTGGGTGGCTCAGTGGGTTAAATAAAGCCTCTGTCTTTGGCTCAAGTCATGATCTCAGGGTCCTGGAATCGAGCCCCACGTGGGGCTATCTTCTCAGCAGGGAGCCTGCTTCCTGCTCTCTCTCTGCCTGCCTCTCTGCCTACTTGTGATCCCTCTCTGTCAAATAAATCTTTTAAAAATTTTTTAAAATCTTTTAAAAAAATGAAAATACATATATTGAAAACTGACATCCTTTCTCCTGCAGTTTTTTTGGATTTTGATACTTGAATGCTATAGTGTCATTTACTATTGTTCTGTTACCTCTATTTTTATGAATTAATAATTAGGACAAGAGTCTTGATCAAATTCAAATTCTTTGATTACTTTTAGATGAGCTTTGCCTTTCATTAGTGTTGCATGCCTTTTCTTGTTAAAGTCTAAAATTCTTCTGAATTTATGAATTAGGGAAAGACTACTCTTTTATTAAATAATTGCTTCAGTTAATATCCAAATCCTGTATAACCCCAGAGTTAAGGTCTTAACATTATTGTGATGTTAATATTAATGCTGCCTTAAAGAATAAAAATATTTTATGAATAATTTTCATATTATTTCAATTTTATTTTAATAGGTGGGAATTTGAAGAATCTGAAGAAGACCCAGTGACAAGTATACCATACCAACTCCAAAGGCTTTTTGTTTTGTTACAGACCAGCAAAAAGAGAGCAATTGAAACCACAGATGTTACAAGGAGCTTTGGATGGGATAGTAGTGAGGGTACTAATTCTCTTATAATGATTAGTGTTTCTAATATTCAAAGGAATTCTGGGAGACAGTATTATAAACAAAATATATTAATAGCTTAATTAACTTTACCATAAACCTTCTCATTGCCTTTTGCTTAGATTTAAAAATAATTTATTTTTTAAATTTAAGCACCAGGGGTAAATTTTTGATCAATTAAAATTTTCTTGTAAAGTAAGTTTGGTTAAATTATTTTTGTGTACTTAAACTAAAATTTTTAATTTGTTGTTCTAGATTTTTCTTAACATATTTCTTAACTCTATAGTGAAACATAACAAAAATAACAAATAACAGCACCATAAAGCATATGTTACTTATAAAATACTAAGATTGCTTGATCTTTTCCTTGTGATTACCTTTTCATGACTGTAATGTATAGTGTGTGTTCTTTTTTAAATTTAGAATTATTTTGTGTAGACTTTTTCATGTTTTTGACAATTTGCTTTTAAACAAATTAATGTTTCATTATACTTAATGTATTGCTGTTTTTAATTAAATTTTATCTTAAAATAGCTTGGCAGCAGCATGATGTACAAGAACTCTGCAGAGTCATGTTTGATGCTTTGGAACAGAAATGGAAACAAACGGAACAGGTAATTGATCTCAGATTGAAGGGAATGTTTTATAATAAATCATTCATAAGTAACTTTTATTCTTTTGAAATGTTTTAAAACTCTGGCATTCAGTTGTTAAAGTACTGAATGGGGAATTGAAAGTACTAGGTTCTCACTTGGCCATTAACTGAGTCATACAGATCCTCATTAAACCATGCTAGACCTCAGTTTCCTCATCTTTAAAATAAGGAAGTTGGTTTCTATGGTTTAGATGGTCTCTTTTTAATTGAAAACTGTATAATTCATATATAAATATATACATGTGTATGTATGATTTTGGGGGATGATTTTTGAACAGTATTTTCAGATATTTACCAAGTAAATTACAGGTATTATAATCTATAGCGGATTAAGTATAGTTGAATATTACCTTCATTTTGACCAAGGAGATATGCTTTTGACATTTAGGATTCCTATTAATCTGACTTTGTTCTTTTTCCCGTAGGAAAAGAGCAGGTTAGAAGTGGGAAGAGCATTCAATATATCATTGTGGGATGGAGAGTAAGGCTGAACTGGGTGGGTCTGAGAACTCAGTAAAGAGGAGGGTTTATAGTGGCTCTAATGATAAGGGTGGGGTTGGAATCACAGGCATAAAAAAGGAGGAAGAATCTGGAAGATAGCCTAGAGGGTCTGTTCTCCGATTGGAATTATGATGATGGCTTGGGCCAGAGTTTTAAAACTGTAGGTTGTCATCCATTCGTTGTGTTATGAAATCAGTTTAGTCAATCTATATCAGCACTTAAAAAAAATGGAATAGTATAGGAAAGTGTAAGAGAATAGCACAAAAGTAAGGGTAAGTATTATTTTGTGCTAATTTTGTTATAGTTGGATATACTGTGTTGAGATACACATTATTTTCTTACTGGGTTGTTATCAAATCTGTTTAAAAAACACTGCTTTGAACCACTTAAAAATGCCCCCTTATGGGGTGCCTCGGTGGCTCAGTCGTTAAGCATCTGCCTTTGGCTCAGGTCATGATCTCAGGGTCCTGGGATCAAGCCCCGCATCAGGCTCCCTATTCAGTGGGAAGCCTGCTTCTCCCTCTCCCACTCCTCCTGCTTGTGTTCCCTCTCTTGCTGTGTCTCTCTCTATCAAATAAATAAATAAAATCTTAAAAAAAAAAAAAAAAAAGAAATGCCCTCTAAGATGCAGAAGATATAATCAAATATGATGGAAGCAGATGAATGAAGAAGGCTTCATTAAATAAATGGCGGTAGTATAGACAATGACGATGGGTCTTAGTTTGAAGGCTTATAAGCCCTAGAAAGTTCAAGAGAGAGAAATTTATGAAAGAGGTAAATTGTAATACAGTTTACTTCTTTTCCATTCTTAAGAGATCTTGAAAAAAAAATTAAGTTTACTTAGTGATCTAGTTTCTCTACCTAGTCCTATTATATTGTAGTAACTTTATGTATATGGTATTAGGGGCTGTTCCCTCTTCATGGTCTGAAGTTACTCTTACCCTTTTTATGTCCCTCTTTGGGTCAACAATTCCACTGATAGATCAACTGGGGCATTCCTTTTGCATTCCCAAATTTTGGTAAAAGAATTTTGAGGCGAGACATTCACTTGGAGGGTCCTTACTAAAGGAATTACCTATCTTTTTTGGGACAGAAGCCCAAGTTTGCTAAGTTTGGGGACTTGGTGAGAGATCCATTCTTTTAAATGAGGATATTTTGATGGAGATAGAATTTTTAAAAAATGTCTATACCTTTTTAAAGAAAATTTGCAGTATAATGTTTCCCCTTAAAATTGTTTTATGTCTATTACTGAAAGTTAAAAAGTTTTATTTGCACCTTGAGCTAGAAGATAGGATTATAGGAATCAGAATATAGTATTGTGAGAGTAGTGGTATGCATGTATAAAGCTATAAAACTAGCTGGTTAGTTAGTTATGTAATTATCAACATGCCTAAAGTGATAGATGAAATGTATTCTCAACCTAATGAAAAGATAATATGAAGCTTAATAGTATAATAGTATAATAAATCGATTTCAACAAACCATTTTATTAGTGGGGTTTTTAGTGATAAGAGAATTGAACTAGTTAATTTTTGTACATTGATTCTTAAATTAGTGTTAATCTAATTTTTTTGATGTTTAATTTTTGTCAAGATTCATTTTTTTTTTTTTTTTAAAGGTTTTATTTATTTATTTGACACAGAGAGAGATCACAAGCAGGCAGAGAGGCAGGCAGAGAGAGAGGAGGAAGCAGGCTCCCCGCTGAGCAGAGAGCCCGATGTGGGGCTCGATCCCAGGACCCTGAGATCACGACCCAAGCTGAAAGCAGAGGTTTAATCCACTGAGCCACCCAGGCGCCCCGTAATAAATAAAATCTTAAAAAAAAGATTTTAGGGGCACCTGGGTGGCTCAGGCCCTTAAGCGGCTGCCTTCTGTTCAGGTCATGATCCCAGTCTCCTGGGATCGAGCCCCGAATCATCGGGCTCCTAGCTCAGCGGGATGCCTGCTTCTGCCTCTTCCACTCCCCCTGCTTGTGTTCCCTCTCTCGCTGTGTCTCTGTCAAATTAATAAATAAAATCTTTTTTTTTAAGATTTTATTTATTTATTTGACAGAGATCACAAGTAGGCAGAGAGGCAGGCAGAGAGAGAGGAGGAAGCAGGCTCCCCGCTGAGCAGAGAGCCCGATGCGGGGCTCGATCCCAGGACTCTGAGATCATGACCCGAGCCGAAGGCAGCGGCTTAACCCACTGAGCCACCCAGGCGCCCATCAAGATTCATTTTTAAAATAGAATTTTAGATAAATCTTAAAGCTTTCTAAAACTTAAGCAGTAAAGAGTGAGTAGCCTTTGAAACTAATCTTTAAAAGCAGGAATTACTGTGTTTTTGTGTATTTTAAAAATAATTTTTAAGGAACACTTTTTAATATTCTTATTTTTAGGCTGATCTTATAAATGAACTATATCAAGGCAAGCTGAAGGACTACGTGAGGTGTCTGGAATGTGGTTATGAGGGCTGGAGAATCGACACGTATCTTGATATTCCGTTGGTCATCCGGCCTTATGGGTCCAGTCAAGCATTTGCTAGTGTGGTGTGTACCTTTCAGCTGACTGCTTGTGTATCCATACACAGAATACATAATAGCACAGTGGTATAATCTGTTGTAAGGTAAGTATCATCCTAGATACACCTTCTTGGGTTGTTAGTAATTCCTGCACTTAAACTAGCAAGATCTAGAAGATTTTTGACCCTTCAGTGAGTCCTAATAGTGCATGTATAAAAGGGAAATTGAATGCAAATGTACTGCTTCATGGTTCAGAATTTTATTCTCTCTGATAGATGACTAGATTGTTTCACTTTATCCTTTTTTTTTCTTCTAACCTCTAAAGAGTCCGTTTTATAAATGCTCTTTTGTGACCATTTTTTGTATTGGAAAGTACTTTTTGTTTTGTGTATATTCCATATATATATGTATTTTAAAGATTTTATTTATTAGCACATGAGAAGGGGGTTGAGGGGAGGGAGGGAGAAAGAGAAGCAGACTCCCCACCAAGCAAGGAGCCCAACGAGGGGCTTGATCACAGAACTCTGAGATCATGACCTGAGCCAAAGGCAGACACTTAATTGACAGCTGCCCAGATGTCCTGTTTCATATATTTTTTATTTATATTTTTTTCAAAGATTTTATTTATTTATTTGACAGAGATCACAAGTAGGCAGAGAGGCAGGCAGAGTGGGGGGGCGGGGCACAGAGAGAAGCAGGCTCCCCGCTGAGCAGAGAGCCCAATGCAGGGCTGGATCCCAGGACCCTGGGATCATGACCCGAGCCGAAGGCAGCGGCTTAACCCACTGAGCCACCCAGGCGCCCCATCATATATTTTTTAAATTGGAAAAATAACCTCTGGTTTTTAGGATAAACAGAGGCCACATTTTTTAAAGGAACATCCTTATTCTAAAATTTAATTTAAAAACCATGCATCATAGAAGTACAGTAATTTGAAGAATCTGATATAAATTAGTTAATTGATTAATTAAAAATAAGCTTAATTATATACTGAGAATACAACTGGGAGATTAAGGTTTTCTCATTGTCTTATCCATTCTTCAGTTGGTTTTTGATCATTTTGTTATTGCATTTTATTGTATTTACTGATACAAAAGGAGAGCCATGGAAAGAGTTAAGTTGATTTTGAAAATTACAGTGTTCAGAAACATTTATTCTGAATTTATTATGAGCCAGGGGACACTTTCAGGGCTATATTGTTTTGGGCCTCATTTATGTTGTTATCAAGCTGATGCTGGCTTGTAGCTGAAATCAGTGATTTTAAAGCTACTCCACACTTTATCCTCTGTAACAGTGCTTCCAAAATGGTTTGGTCCCCTGGCCCCTCGGACAGTTGTTTCCCTTTGCTTTTCTCCGTACTCTCATATGGCTTTCAAGAAGTAATTGATAAGAAGTTATGGAATCAGTCGGTGGGAATCCAAGTAGAAGACTTTTTTTTTTTTTTTTTAAATTGTTTAAGGTAGGAGGGGCATATTAAAAAATTATTAACATTTGTCTTTCAATGAATTATTTCCTAACTCATTTTTTTTTTTAATTTATTTGACAGACAGAGATCACAAGTAGGCAGAGAGGCAGGCAGAGAGAGAGGGAAGCAGGCTTCCCGCTGAGCAGAGAGCCTGATGTGGAACTCAATCCCAGGAGTCTGAGATCATGACCTGAGCAGAAGGCAGAGGCTTTAACCCACTGAGCCACCCAGGCGCCCCTTCCTAACTCATTTTTAAATATTGCCACCACTTTTTCTTCTTCTTTTTTTTTTTTTTTAAGATTTTATTTATTTATTTGACACACACAGCGAGAGAGGGAACACAACAGGGGAAGTGGTAGAAGGAGAAGCAGGCTTCCTGCTGAGCAGGGAACAGGACTCGAGGCTGGATCCCAGGACCCTGGGATCATGACCTGAGCCGAAGGCAGACGCTTAATGACTGAGCCACCCAGGTGCCCCTAAATATTGGCACTTCTTTAGCAAAATACACTAGGGAAATATTTGGTAGTCCCAGATGATAAAGACGATGTTTTCTGCTTTGGTTATGAAAGTATTTTTTATGAAAGCTTTTTCATGTATACATTCAGTTTAATGTTTTTACGTATTAATTGAGTGTTGAGGAGGCTAATGTTACTTGTTTTGTTATGTTGGGATACTGTATTTGAGTAATCAAGTCCAGTTGCTTAGCTAAATCTTTGTGTCCTCATTTTCTCGCCTGCTGAATTACCACCACTCTCTCAACTACATTATAGATTCCGCAGTGAGGCACTTTGGAGGATACTTCTGGAGAAGTGAAAAACACATTTCCAAATGGAGTTCTCCAAAGGTGGTGTCCTCCATTAATACATGAATGGTGGTGGTAGTGATGGTGGTGGTGATTCAGTGGGAATTGGAGGTTACAGCTATGACGCAGTATGTAAGCAAGTTTATATAACACACATGCGCTAATAGGGCTTGCAGAAGGGCACTTAAAACTTGCTAGACTTTGCTGGAATCTCTTTGGGGAAATTACAGCAGGTGAACTACCCAAGATAGGGGTTCTAAGGAGGATACTACCTTCAGAGAACTTTAGTTAGAGGTAAGTGAATTCCCATTATTTTCTGAATTCTAAACCTATAACCTACGTTTCTTAATCTACAGAAATCATCACACAACATCTAAAATTAGTTTTATATCACTGCTTGCCATTGTGTATTTTGTTAATTCTGTGTGTTTTAAAAAGAATTAAGTATAAATGTGGATTATAAAAATCTGGTTGAATCTCATTCAGACTACATATAATATTTTGCTTAATTTGACTTGAACTCTTTTAAAATTTATTTTCCTACTTTTATTCACGGACTCTGGTATATTTGTCTTATTGGATATGCGCACACACATAAACACATGTACGTACATACACATGCAACACTGATAATTCTGTGTTCAATTTACTATGCATTCTTTCAGTGAGCCACAATATAATAGATATGTGTATATAGTGAGGTTAACACATGATGTTTAAATTCAGGCAATTAAGTGCAAGGTTCTATTAAAAATTAAAGTTTTATTAACCTTCATCTACAACATCCAATTTCTAGACTTGTTTTATCTTTGTGTTCAAATAAATTAACTTGAGTAATATTTAAGCTTAAAATACGAATGGAAATAGCATTTAGCTAATTTGTCAGTATGACATTTATAATAAATGTTTATGGTCATCTTTCAGCATGACTGATAGCAGACTGCTTTTTTAATGAGTGGTAGGAATCGCCTACAGTTTTTAAAAAAGCTTTTCATAATTTGTTCATTGAATTATTTTTTAGTCATTATAGCTATGCTATTTATTAAATTTCTGGTCTTTATTTTACCTGGCCATGTAGGGGATCAGTGTTTAAGGGCTCTTTTGGCACCCTCTTACCACTCAGACTGAGTTCTATTTAACACTCATCTCCAACAGGATTTAATAGAAGGTTAAGAAAAGGCTTCTTTGATTAAATTTGGGAAACAGTGCAACTGTAATCCTCTTTGGGAAATTCGCTATGCATATTTTATTTTAAATGCCCTGAGGATTCCTGTAGTAGAGAAATTTCCTTAACTATGCTTAACCTAACATTTTTTTTCCTCTGGGATATTTGTGAGTATTTTAAGGGATTCTAGGATTCTGAGGAACTATTGTGGGAAGCTCTGCACTAGAATAGGTGATTTAAGGATTATCTCTACTTTGTTACATCACTGTTTATGTCCTTGGGAGGTTGAGGGTGAGTGACAATACTAAAACATGTGTTATAATTTACTCTTGTTTTACATATCTCCTTAATCCTGAAAAATTAATGTTGGCTGAAAAATTCCTTTTAGTGACCTTTAAAAAAAATTGTTCCTAATGATTTGTGAGGTAACTGGAACCTTTTATTTTCATTGATTAGAGCTGTCTAAACCAGTCTCTCTGAATTTCATGATCAAAGAAACCTTGACTCTGCTTATTGCCGACCACATTTGAGAATATATTTTTATAATGAGATAGTTTTAAATATATGCTAGCGATACATAAACAGTAGAAGTATAATTTTTATCGGTTAACTATGAAAGCATATTTCACAAATTAAAAATGGTATAACCTCACATTTGGCGTTAACTAGGGAAGAGCTTTTCTATTTATCCGTAAATTTTAGACACTATCTTTTTATTACTATCTTTTGTTATATAACATACTTATTGAGTTGCCTACTTTGTGCAGTGGGCACTGTAATAGACCATTTTTTCTTAGTATATTTTTAATTCTATTAGGTAAGTACATTTAAATATCTTTATTATCACAAAATGTGTTCAAAAGTCTGAAATTGGGTTTAGCTATTTCATTCTGTTTAGTGTCTTTGGAAAAAACAGATTATATGAAAGACATCTGTTCCCTAAGTAAACATGGTTTAATGATTATTTTAAAGTTTTGAATGAAAAATTGTTTAATTCATAAGTCTTTGTGAAATCATAAGCATTTCAAGTATTTGGTATGCACAAGTTTATATCATAGGTTCTACCCTGAATTAGCAGATAACTTGGACATTCTTAAACGTCCGGCTTAGCCACATAATTCATTTGGATGGTGGAGTGGTCTATATTTGTCCAAATACATAAGCATCACGTAAAGAAAGATCTCTTCCACAGACTCTACCCTCATTTTTCCAGGAATTTATGTGGTTGGACATAGTGGGAACCAGTTTAAAAAGTGGGGACTTCTGCTTTCAGGAAGATGGAGTAGATGTACATTGCCCTATTCCTCCTGCTAAAACAACTGAAAGTTGAACATTATATATAAAATAAAACATAAGAAGACTCTGAAAGGTGGAGAAAAGGCATAAAGACTAGGGATCTCAGGACTCAAGGAATGACATGGGGTGAGTTCCCTGGGTTTTCTTTTTGCCTAATATAGCCCAAACTTAGAGATGAAGAAGCTGGAAATAGCAACAGGCATAGACTGAAAAACCTGATGTCTCCAGCCAAAAGACCAGGAAAGGGACAGCCTAGCAAGGCAGAAAACTTTCAGATGGTACCCATTCCATTCTAGCCAAAGACCACAGAAAGTCGTGGCCCCATCTCAACGCATGCCAGCCAAGACTGAGTGGTGAGCCTAGACTTCTATTCATGAAGTTGTAACTGGGCTTTCCAGCCCCCTGCCTGGGTGGTTTCAGAGAAGGCTGAGTAGCTAGCCAGGAGGTTCATCCCTGCTAGGCAGTAACAGACTTTCCCACTACTGCTTTCCTGTTCTCCTGGTTCACTGTCATTAGAGACACATGGGGAGTCTCACCTTCATTCCCATCTCATAGTAAGGAAATGCTTCTTTCTGTCCCCATTAATGTCAAAAGAGACCTAGTGAAGAATCACGACTTTTGCCATCTTTGAACAGTAAGGAGACAACCCCCCTCCTACTTATGATGTCAGTGGAGGCTATCAGGGGAGCTCTAATGAGACATTCCTGCCCCTCACTGCCAAGATGATATCAGCAGAGGCCTACTGAGAAGCCAGAATGTCAACTCTTGTCTAACACTTAATGAAGAGACACTCATCTCAGATGTTAGCAGAGGCCAAGTAGGAAAACCTGGACTTCTCCCACTGGTAGTAATGAAGCAGGAAATTTTGTCAAACAAAGCCAGTAAACCAGAAGATTCAAATAGGGTTCTAGAATCTCAAAATACCCAAAGTTTCCAGGTTTCAATAGAAAACAAAAACAAAAATACTCTATGTACTGAGAATCAGTAAAATCTCATTTTGAATTAAGGAAGAGACATTCAGTGGTTATGAACACCAAAATGACAGATGTTAGAATTTATGACAATATTTTAAAGCAGTCATCATAGAAATACTTCAGTGGGAGGTCCCAAGCCCATTTGAAACAAATGAGAAAATAGAAAACTCTCAGGGAAGAAATAAAAAGGAAAGTAAAATGGGAAATTAGAACTGAAAAATACAATATCAAAGTGAAAAACTTGATGGATAGGCTCAACAGTGGAATGGAGGAGACAGCAGAAAGAATCCCTGAACTTGGAGATAGAATAATAGAAATTGCCCATTGTAAGCAGCAGAGAGAAAACAGACTGGAGAAAAGTTTTTCAGAAGTTCTCAGGACCTTTGGAACTATAATAAAAGATCTAAGATTTGTGTCTTTGGGAGTCCTGGAAGCAGAGGAAAAAGAAGGCAGAGCTGGAAAAATTTCCCAAATCTGGCAAAAGGCATAAAGCTATAGATCCAAGAAGCTGAGTATACCCCATATAGGATAAGCTAGAACCATTCTACATCACTCCGATTATAGTCAAACTTCTGAAAACTGAAGACAAATATCTTAAAAGCAGCAAATGAGAAAGATACATTTTCTTACAGGGTAGAGTTACTCTGATTTCTTATAAGCAAATTTGTCATAAAAAACTATGGAGACCAGAAGAAAGTGGCACATTTTTCAAGTGTTGAAAGAAAAGCATTGTCAACTAGAGTCTTATACCCAGTGAAAATATTCTTCAGGAATGAAGGGGAAATCAGGACCCACCCTGGGTGAGGGAACACTGAGGGAATTCGCCACCAGTAGACCCACCTTAAAAAATGCTAAAGAAAATTCTCTGAACAGAAAGGAAATAATAAAAGGAAGGCATCTAGGAATGTTAGGAATGAAGAAAGAACATGGTAAACTAAAAATCTGGGTAAATACAATAGGCTTTCGTTTTCCTAAGTTTCCAAAATTATATTTGATGGTTCATCCAAAACTATAACATTGTTTGATGTCATTCTAAATATATGTAGAAGAAATATTTAAGACAATTACATTATAAATGGGAAATGGTACAAGGGCATAAAGGGATATAATGTCTCTGTACTTCACTTGAAGTGGTAAAAGGATGACACCAGTAGAGTGATAAGTTATGTGTGTATAATAAACCTAGAGCAACCAATGAAACACTCCAAAAAACTAGATAAATCAAAATAGAATTTTAAAAATATGTTCAAGTAATCCATAGGAAAGCAGGAGAAAGAAAACAAAAAACTAAAATAGTCTTAGTTACATGTAAATGGTCTAATTGTACCAAATAAGAGGTAGAGATTTGTATATCAGATTTGAAAACATGACCCAATTGTCTGTGCTTACGACAAAAACTCCCTTCAAATATACTGGCATAGACAGGCTGAAATGTAAAAGGGTGGAAAAATGTCATATCATATAAACATTAATCAAGGCAAAAGGCTACATTAATATCAGATAAAGTAGACATTAGAGAAAAGAAAATTACTTTTCTCTAAAATACACATTTAGGAGACTACAATCCTAAATGTGTATTTACCAAATAACAGCTAAAAATATATGAGGGAAAATTGCCCAAAATGAAAAGAGAAATTGACAGATCTATACTTATAATTGTAGACTTTACTGTCCCTCTGTAAATAATTAATAGGTAGAACCTCTAGACAGAAAATTAGCAAATAACTCAACAATGCCATCAACAATAGGATCTAATAGATGTTTATAAAATGTTCCACTCAACAACAGCAGAGTACACACTTTTTAATAGACTGTATATCAAGAAAGACCATACCTTGGACCATGAAATAAATCTCAACAAATTTAAATGAATTAAAATCATAGTGAGTGTTTTTCAACAATGATAGAATGAAGTTGGAAATCAGTAACAGTAACATAACTGGAAAACCACCGAACACTTGCAAAATACACAATGCACATAAATAACCCAAAAATTTAAGAGGAGACCTTGAGGAAAATTAATAACAACAACAAAATACTTTGAAATTAATGAAAATGCAAATAGATCAAAAATTTTGAGACACAGCTAAAACACAGCTAAAATTTTGAGACATAGTACCGAGAGGGAAACTTAACAGCATTAAATGCTCTATCTTTAGTAAAATGCTTCTGTTGGTAAAAAAGAAGTTTTGAATCAGTAATCTAAGCTTCTAGCCAACCTGGAAAAGGAAGAAAAAATGTAACCTAAAGCAAGCGGAAGGAAGGACATGATAATGAAAGCAGAATCAGTGAAACTGAAAATAGAAAAACAAGAGAAAATTATGAAACTTGGAGCTAATTTTATTAAAAGGTCAATACAATGGACATACCTGTATGTAGTAAGACTGACTGGAAGAAAAACAAAAATTTACAGTATTAGGAATAAAATGAGTACTACAGATCATGCATGTGTCAGGAGGATAATAAGGGAATACAACTCCTCTGCATACATAAATTTGATAACTTAGATGAATCAATACTTCAAAAAGCACAAGCTATAATTCAGTATGAATTAGGTTATTTGAATAGCCCTATAACTGTTAAGGTATACATAATTAAAAATTTCTCAAAAATGAAGTCTCCAAAGTTGGGATGGTTTCACTGGATCCTGGTATCAAACATTTTAGAATAGTGAGCACCAGTTCTGCACAATCTCTTTAAAAAAATAGAATTAGAGGGAACCCTTCCCAGTTTATTTTATGTAGTCATATCTCGATACTAAACCAGACAAAGTGAAAACAAAACCAAACAAAGCAAAACTGCAAGCCAGTATCCTTAATTCATATAGATAAGAAAATTCTTACCAAAATAGTAGTAGGTAGAATTAAGCAATATGTAAAAAGAATTAGGTACCATGACCAAGGGTTCATTTCAGGAATTCAAAACTGGTCGATGTTTAAAAATCAATTAGAGTAATCTACCATATTGAGTCAAGAAAATTCATGCCATCGCATCATTTGACTCAGGAAAAACACTTGACAAAATTCAGTATCTATTCACAGTAAAACAGAAAACCAAAAACCAGAGAACTGGGAATAGAGGGTCATTTTCTCAGCTTGGTAAAGAACATGGTAAAAAAGAAAAAAACAAAACAACCTTATAGCTAACATAATATTTAATGATGGAAGACTGAATGCTTTCCCTCTAGAAGGTCAAGGTTGTTTCTAAGGAAGGGTGTTTGTTCTCACCACTCTTATTCAGTATAGTACTGGAAGTCCAGTCAGACAATAAGGCAAGAAGTGGAAATAAGGAAATAAAAGGCATTCCAACTAAAGGAAGATAAAAGTGCCCCCCCTTTTTTAGGTAACATGATTTTTTAATGTAGTAAACCCCAAAGCACCTACCAAAAACCTGTAGACTAGTAAGTGAGTTTAGCAATATAGTAGGGTATGAGATAAACATAAAATAATCAGTTGTACTTCAGGATACTAGTAAATAGCATGTGGAAAGAAGAATTCAAAATACAATGCCATTTACAAACATGGGGGGAGAAAACACCTTAGGTGTAAATCCAACAAAGTATGTGTAGGACCTATGTACAAAAAACTACTAATTCTCAGGGGTGCCTGGGTGGCTCAGTGGGTTAAGCCTCTGCCTTTGGCTCAGGTCATGATCTCAGGGTCCTGGGATCAGCCCCGCAGCATCCGTCTCTCTGCTCAGCGGGGAGCCTACTCCCCTCACCCCCGCCTGCCTCTCTGCCTACTTGTGATCTCTTATCTGTCAATTAAATATATAAAATCTTAAAAAGAAATAACTTATTCTGAAAAGAATATTTCAATAAATGGAAAGACAGTGTGCTCATTGATTAGAAGATTGGACATAGTAAAAATGTCAGTTTTCTCCAAGATTATTGTTTAATAAGCCTTCTCAAAATCTGCAAGATTTTTTGATGATATAGACAAGCACATTCTAAAATTTATGTAGAAGGTAAAGGAATAAAAATAGCTAGACTTGAGAGTTTGGGGAAAAGCAGAATAAAGTAGGAGAAATCAGTCTACCTGATAAGACTTATTATAGAGCTACAGAACCAAGATTAGGTGGTATTGGTAGATGGATAGACACATAGATAAATGGGACAGAACAGAAAACCCAGAAATAGATTTGTACAAGTGTGCCCCAATTGATTTTTGAGAAAGGCACAAAAGTGATTCAGTGGAGTAAGGCTGGGCTTTTTAAGAAATGGTGATGGAATAATTGGACATCCATATGCACAGAAATGAACTTCTACTTAAACCTTACACCTTGTATAAAAATGTTCAAAATGGATCATAGATTTAAATGTAAAATGTAAAGTTTATAAACTTTTATTTAAAAAAAAAAAAAGAGGAAAAAATCTTCCAGATCTAGGATTAAGCCCTGAATTCTTAGATTTGGTACCAAAAGTACAGTCCACAAAAGGAATAATTGATAAGGTGCATCTCCTCAAAAAAAAAAATTTTTTTTACTCTCTGAAAGCCCAGGCAAAGAGGATAGAAAGGGAAGCTACAGACTGGGAGAACATTATCTGCAAACCATGTATCTGACAACAGACTGATATGTAGAATATATAAAGAAGCCCCAAAATACAATAGTAAAAAAAAAAAAAAAAAAAAAAAATTGAATGATGAGAAAAGGATTTCTTATGTAGGGTAAGATTTTAAAAAATTAAAATTCATAGGCAGTGTCATTCCTTGGATATACCTTATAACTGCATTTTGCCTAGATTTTCTTCATTAACTATACAATTGTAATAACTCATGATGTAAGAATTCTCTTTGTTCTGTTCTGAACTCTGAAAATTACAGTCTAAAAATGTGCAAATTAACAACATGTCAGATAAAGGGCTAGTATCCAAAATCTAGAAAGAACTTATCAAACTCAACACCCAAAGAACAAATAATCCAATCAAGAAATGGGCAGAGGACATGAACAGACATTTTTGCAAAGACGTCCAGATGGCCAACAGCCTCATGAAAAAGTGCTCCACATCACTCAGCATCAGGGAAATACAAATCAAAACCACAATGAGATACCACCCCACATCAGTCAGAATGGCTAAAATTAAAAGTCAGGAAATGACAGATGCTGGCGAGGATGCGGAGAAAGGGGAACCCTCCTACACTGTTGGTGGGAATGCAAGGTGGTGCAACCACTCTGGAAAACAGCATGGAGGTTCCTCAAAAAGTTGAAAATAGAGCTACCCTATGACCCAGCAATCGCACTACTAGGTATTTACTCTAAAGATAGAAATGTAGCGATCCGAAGGGGCACATGCACCTGGATGTTTATAGCAGCAATATCCACAATAGCCAAACTATGGAAAGAACCTAGATGTCCGTCAACAGATGAATGGATAAAGAAGATGTGTTATATATATATACAATGGAATACCATGCAGCCATCAAAAGAAATGAAATCTTGCCATTTGCGATGACGTGGATGGAATTAGAGGGTATTATGCTTAGTGAAATAAGTCAGTCAAAGAAAGACAATTATATGATCTCCCTGATATGAGGAATTTGAGAGGCAATGTGGGGGGTTTGGGGGGTAGGAAAGGAATAAATGAAACAAGATGGGATTGGAGGGAGATAAACCATAAAAGACTCTTAATCTCACAAAACAAACTGAGGGTTGCGGGCGGGGGGAAGGGGATAGGGAGAGGGTGGTTGTGTTATGGACATTGGGGAAGGTGTGTGCTATGGTGAGTGCTGTGAAGTGTGTAAACCTAGCAATTCACAGACCTGTATCCCTGGGGCTAGTGATACATCTTATGTTAATAAGTAAACTCAAAAAAAATGTACAAATTACATTTTATATAATAGGATTAAGCTGTAGAAAATAAATCTATTATCTTCACTCTGGAATGATGAAAAACAACACAGTCAACCCAAAGCTAGTTTAGAAGCATGATACATGAGTAATTTAGCATACTTAAGAGGACAGCTGTTGGTAACCAGAGCAAAATATTTTGTGTATATTAATAATGGTACAGTATTTGTAGTATTGTTCCCATTTTTATGATCCATAGCTTATTTTTTAATATGTAAAATACAGATTGGCATGGTTTTTCATAATCTACATCACATTAAGGTGAAGATAAATGTATATAGCCACATTATCCCATCATTCATGTAATTTATTTCTTCAATGGATAGATGAATTGAAGCTAATTTTTATAACTGTCTGATCTTATTTATGATTAACCTGGAGCCAGCTTGTTAAAAAGTGAATAAGAAAGCTTATAGGAAATACTCTAATAACGGTTTTAACTGCTTTCTGAGTTTGGAGGATAATGGTGGTCTCCTGAATCTGTATATCTCTACACATTCTCTCCAAAAACCAGAGACTAAAAGGAACATAAATAAAACCCAAATAACCCATAAATTCTTCATTACTAGGAGACAGAACACCATAAACCTCAAATTACCTGTAAGTAGCAAAATAATCACCAAGTTCCAACGAAGCTTCTACTGCTGCTTCAAGACTGTGAAACAGAAGAGGTTGAAGGACGAAACAAAGACAAAGGTCACAAGTACAATAGTACATGCCAAAAGAGCGAGTGCTGACAGGACTTGGGTATATTATAGCACCAGCTATGGGGAAAGAGTTCTAGAGTGAGAAGTGGCATCCTTAGAAGAATTTTGCCTCTGGGAGAGAAATAGGGAAGCATGATGCATCTGACTCACAGTGGTGAAGAGAAAACAAGGAGAAAGAGAAGAGTTAAGTGTCCTGCAGAATGAAAAATGACCCTAAGCTTTGCTTTGCACTCCCATCACCCATTTAAGAAACTGCAGTTCACCAGGTAGACAAGTTTGAGGTACTCTCAAACTAAAGAATGCTGTCCAAAGAATGATGGGGTGGGTGGGGGATGGGAATCAAATTTACACGGCGCCATTGTTAAAACAGAAAATACGTATTAAAACATTTCAGCTGGTGAAAATCCACCCTGCCAAAAAAAGCCCTCAGGAAAATAACCACACAGTAGAATGCTGTAACACAATACTTCAGACTAAGTGAAGTAGTCTCAAACGAAACCTGGTATCCAAAAATTAAAGGAGAGCGATGGATTAAAAAACAAACAAACAAAAACCAGGAAATGCAATATAAATTGATAAAACTGAGAAAAGAAGTTGAAGAAAAAGACCAAACTATGTTCGAAATGAAGAATAAACTATAAAATGCTCAAGAGAATAGAATGGAATGGAAATCTAAAGAGGGCCATCCAATGAAAATGAGAGAAAGTAAAAAGGATCTCAGAGAAAATGAAAGGAAGGACTGGCAAAGGATGTCTAACATAACTGGGAACCTGAAAAATAAAAACAACGTAGAACAGAACTTAGGATATACAAGCCAAGAAAACTTCCCAGGAGTAAGGGAAATTTAAGTCTACTTTTGAAGGACCTACCATGTACTTGGAAAAACTGACCTAGAATAATCAACTCAGACATATTTTGATAAACTGTTAAACTTTAAGGTAAATTGGGCTGATATCATAATTAGGAAGAGCAGCATGCAAATCATGGCAACAGAATAGCAGTTTCCAGAAACTCAAGGAAAGAAAGTACAGGCCAAGGATTTGACATCTAGCCAAGTGTTTCTTCAGTTATGATGAGAGTGAATGATTCCATTCTTGAACATTGGAGAACTTACTCAATATTGTATCCATGAGCCCTTCTTGAGTTTACTAGGGAATAAGCTCTATCCAATGAGATCTCCAGCCCAGGCAAGCTTCAGCAAAAGGGCTATGAGCACTTAATATATTAAATTATAGAAACGAGGAATAAATGAAACAGGGTGGGGGCATAGGTAGAAGAATAGCATGTTATATGTGAGATGGAGTAAAGGGAATACCACTCAAAAAAGGGAAAACGGGGGGATAAAGGAAGGTAGAATGAGATCATGGACTGCTACCCATAGAATGGGTAGGAGACAAAGGATAACATAAAACTAGCAAACCAGGTACTAAATGATTAAGGGCATTAACAAAAGTATAAATACACTAGAACAAAATTACTAACATTTCTAAATACCAAAGGAAAATGTATAAGGTAACAAAACATACTATTTGGAGAGAAGAACACAGTAAATATTACTTAATACACATAGTAATTATAATAAACTAATTTAGATGAAACAAAAAACATCGTATTAAATATGAATGGACGCAAGTTGCCTACTGAAAAAAAAGATTTTTAAGTTGACTCATAAAACATTACAATTTGGTTTAAGGAAGAATCCATTTGTGGATGCTAAATCTAGGGTGGAAAGTTTAAGAGACAGGATTTTTGCATGGTCTCCCAAGTTATCTCCTTATAGATTACATATTAGCTTCAAGGGAATAAGCAGTACGTAGTAGAGAGGCTGGGTAACACTTTGACCAGGTTATTAAAGTTCATTTCACCGGTAAGGAGGTTGGAGATATCATGGCCTGTGACTGTGATCCTCTTAGGACACCTCATAACTTAAGTGGTAGTCTAGCAAGGAATACATAGAACTTGAAGCTAAAGATAAGGAACATCAGACAAACCCAAATTGCAGACATTTTATAAAATACTGGCCTCCTTCAAAAACTATGTCTTGAAAGGAAAAAAGGCTTTGGAACTGTTCCAGACAAAATGAATCTGAAGAGACAGCCAAATGTAATCCGTGATCCTGGATTCAGTTCTGTACTGGATGGGGAGAAATGCATTTTTAGGATTGGGACAGGTAACAAAATTGGAATATTGCCGAAGTACTTTATCAATCTTAAATTTTCCTGAGTTTAATAACTCTGTTGTTTATGTAAGAACATCCTTACTCTTAAAAAGTCATATAGAACTATTAGGAGGAAAAGCATGATATATGAACATTTTCTCAAATGCTTCAGAAAAATACATAATGTGTGTGGGGGTGGGAGAATGATAAAGCGAGGGTAGCAAAATACTAAAAGTTGGTGAGTCTGAGTAAATTATGGGTGTTTTCTGTGCTTTAAACCTTTCTCTGAATTTTAACTTAAAAAAATAGAAAAAGAGAGTGCTAGATATGAACTCTAGCCAGAAACTGGTACACACGGTTTAGAAAAGTAGAATTTGAGTTACATAATTTTCTTACTCTACATACTCCCCCTTGTTTTGTTAAGGTATTGAGTGTTTTACAGTTCTGTTTCTATTTGGAAAGCTTGACTAATATGATACCAGTCTATGCTGAGCTATCTATATGGCTGATTTTTCTGTGTTATGCTTTTACAGGATTTGCCTTTTTCTTGCTTAAACACACTTTAAGGGAAAAAAAAATCATTCTGAATGTGCCCCTTTCCGTGACCTCCAGTAAATTGCTTGGTCATGTGGAAAAAACCCACTATTTGGTTCTTCCCTACCCCCACCCCACCCTCAGCCCCTTGCTTCCTTGGGATTCTGAGAACAAAATAGGAGATGGCTGAGGTTAGAGGTATTTTTAATATCTTTTCATATTTTTTGTTCTTATCCCAAAATGAGCTATACCAAACAATATGTGCATAGTAGTTTGTTGTCACCTATTTTACATTTTGCCAGATCAAGCTCCTTTATTTATCTTTTGAGTAACATGTTCTGAATCAAAAGAAAAATATTTGAAGATATTTTGTCTTAATGATACAAATTTTTCTTTGTATATAGTAAATATTGTCAGTAATTCTGATTAGACCATGTGTGAAGAGATCACAACAAATGAAACGAGATTATGCAGTACAATCTTACATATTGTATTAACTACAATTTGTGAAAAATCGGTGATTAAAAATTAAAAATTTTATGCCCACTGATTCTTCAACAATATTCATACTAAGTTTCTTGCTTCTGTCTTAAGGCTGTATGGAGAAAAGAGAACCACATGGTTCCACTAGGTGAACACTCGAGGAGCTCTCATGCATTTTCAGCTGGAGCAGTATCTGACATGCAGGGAGAAAGTTGCCCAGTGCTTTCCAATCTTTAGTGCAGTGGCGAATTAAGGACTGACGCTAAATATAGTGGTAAATGATGGTTATTAGATTCTTTAGTGTATGGATAGTGTGAATTCTTCAGAGTTCTGTTACTTACTGTACAGTTTATGAATGTCTCGATTTACAAGATTGAAGTGATGCATGTACTTTTCTAAGAAGTACCATATTTTTAATCTAAAGACAGGATCTTTATTTGATTATTTAGCCCAATTCAACAATGTAAAGTCAGTGTAAAAATTAGGTAGAAATAAATGACTGATGTGCAATGCTAGAAAAGACAGATTTCATGCAGAATTAAGGCAATTATTTTGTTGCTCAGTTTTTATAATGACATATTGCTATTGATAATTTTTTTTTCTTTTTGCATTTTGAGTTCCTTGTTTTCTAGCCATTCTACTTCTGTTTTGGTAATTGCAAAGTTTTTATATTTAAGACTTAGTAATTAACATTATAATATTTTTAAATAATTATAAAACAATTTTTTTTTCTTACTAGGAAGAAGCACTGCATGCATTTATTCAGCCAGAGATCCTGGATGGCCCAAATCAATATTTTTGTGAACGTTGTAAGAAGAAGTGTGATGCACGAAAGGTAGATGCCATGTAGAAATTAATACTAAGTTATCTGAGATTATATTCCATATTCAATAGGTCCTTTTCTTTTTAGGGTCTTCGGTTTTTGCATTTCCCTTATCTGCTGACCTTACAGTTGAAAAGGTTTGATTTTGATTATACAACAATGCACAGGATTAAATTGAATGATCGGATGACATTTCCTGAGGAGCTAGATATGAGTACATTTATTGATGTTGAAGATGAGGTAAAATATTTATTCATTTTTTTCTGTTAAAAGATATTAATTCATTTTGGTTGGTCATGTGTTTTAGAGAGCTATCTGGGGTAACAACAATGGTGGCTTTTAGACTATCTTTGTGATAGAAGGTGTTCCTTTCTTCTCATATTTTGTAATGCCAAGTTGTATAAAAAGACCTAGATTTGTACAAGCTTTTTTTGTCCACCATGAATTATATTTCAGATATTCTTTTTTGATCAGAATAACATATTCTTTGAAAAGACAGAAAGAATCTTAAACTCTGGAGTTATTTAATTAGAGCAATAATCTCATGTTTCATAATTTTCTAAGTGAAACAAACTAATCTAGAGATGGGCTGCATTGTGTTTCTGGTACATAATAAACACAGAACAGATAAATAGATATTTAAGTGAAAAAATGAGCAAATTAGGTAGTATGACCTTAATTTCTTGTATTTGTCTTAGTGTCTTTTTCAAGGATTAAGGTTTCTGGGTTATTCTCAATTAAAATTTAGCCCCTCTAGGGGCACCTGGGTGGCTCAGTGGGTTAAAGCCTCTGCCTTCTGCTCAGGTCATGATCTCAGGGTCCTGGGATCAAGCTCCACATCGGGCTCTCTGCTAGGCAGGGAGCCTGGTTCCTCCTCTCTCTGCCTGCCTCTGCCTACTTGTGATCTCTGTCTGTCAAATAAATAAATAAAATAAAATAAAATAAATATAATAAAATGAAATTTAGCCCCTTTAAAATAAGCTAGAAAATAAAGGCATTTTGTCTGTTTCCCTGTTTAAATTAGTTTTTTAGTTAAAACTTTATTGAAATAGTTTGAGAATGGGACTTTGAAGGACACCAGTAATGTTTATCATTGTTTTCCACTAAGTGAACCCCTCCAAATTCTCTGGTTCTCCTAACCTTATTCAGTAGGAAGTTCTTAATGCCCCATTCTATTCTTTTGGGAACTTCTGATTTCATTATAGGGGTTATTTACAATCGCTGGACATAATTGTTAGTGATAAATCTTTATTTTTTTCAAAACTCTCATGAATCTGTTTTTTTCTGATTGGAACTGATCACTGTAGTTATAAAAATGTCTTTTCTCAAAAGCTCAAAAATGATTTTAAACCTGAGTCAGGTTTTAGTTAGTGCTCCTGAGTATTATGAGATAATGTAGTATAGAAGAGCAGCTTTTCTGAGCCTTGCTTTCTCTGTAAAGTAAGGACAGTAATTCCTTTTAATGGCTTTTATAAAAAGCATTTTGGATAAAGTAGGTGTTCATGGAGCAGTCCCTATGACCAAGGTACATTTTGAAAGGTTTAATTTAAAATAGCATCTCTGGGGGCGCCTGGGTGGCTCAGTCTGTTAAGCGTCTGCCTTTGGCTCAGGTCGTAATCCCAGGGTCCTAGGATTGAGCACCACATTGGGGCCCCTGCTCAGTGGGGAGTCTCCTTCTCCCTCTCCATCTGCCTCTCCCCCAGCTCATGCTCTCTTTCACTCTCACTCTCTGTCTTTCAAATAAATAAATAAAATCTTAAAGAAAACAACAATAGCAAGGAAAGCAAAGTAGACAGAGTCTTTACAGGACTCCTACACCAACAGAGATCAGTCAGTATTGAATTGGTTTTCCATATACATTCCTTGTAAAAGGGGATCTTTTACAAATAAAGAAAACCTAGATATAATTTGACAGGAACTTTTAGGAAGTTCTGGATCCATTTGTGGGGAGAAGAGATGTTCAGCCTAAAGGAATGTCAGGATTGAGCTCTTTGGACTTAGTGTAGAGTTCTAGAGTTGGTTTTCACTTTGAACCAAACTTTGTTGAGGGACTAAGACTGTATGTTAGATGCAGTCCCCACAACAAAGTTTTTGGTGGATGTTGGCGCTTATTATTATATATTGCTTGGTTAATTTAGGAAATTCTGTATAATTTGTAAGAGCCGACATCTTAGAGAAGAATTCTTAAGCTTTTTAAATAAAAACATTTTTAGGTATGTATATTAAGTATTAAAGGAAAAGGGGGCAAGGAGTTGTTTGGGGATTTCTAGGAAGTAGATTCCTTCAAATAAAATTGGCATGAGAAGGATTTAAAAATCTTAAAAGCATGAAAGAGTATGATGATTTTTTTGTCGTTACAGTTCCACCTCTTGTGCACTAGAATATAAAGTTCTTGAGGATAGGTACAATGTCGTTTTTCTTTCTAATTGTCTGTAATAGCACAGTGATAAATCGAACTTTTTGTTCAGGAAAAGAAATGATATGATTTTGGGATCTGAGAACAAAAGCTCATTTTGGCACTTAGGTGCTCTGCTTTTATAGATTTTGGTGAAGGAAATGGTAATTTATATTGTTACTTTGTAACTATAAACATAAATGGGGTTTAATTAGAATTCTGAATCACTAATTCATTGTCGTTGAATTTTAAGGACATTAATAGAGGTGCTTTTAAATACACTGTTTTGGTATAATTTTATTTAAGGACTCAGAGAAGATTAAATTTATTTAAAATAAATACTTATTAATAATATCAACTTACATGAAAAAGTTAGCATGTAGATAAAAAATATTACTGACTATATGTTTTCCCTTTACTTAGCTTATAATTGTAAATAATTATGTTTTATTAAGAAATCCCCTCAGACTGAAAGTTGCACTGACAGTGGGGCAGAAAATGAAGGCAGTTGTCACAGTGATCAGATGAGCAATGATTTCTCGAATGATGATGGTGTCGATGAAGGGATCTGCCTTGAAAGTAATAGTGGAACTGAAAAGATTTCAAAACCTGGACTTGAGAAGGTACCTTTTATAAGTTTGTGGGTTTTAGCTGAAAGAATAAAATAATCTCCAAGCTGCTGTTTAATTCTATAGCTGTTGTGACCAATAAATTCTCTTTAGGAGAAGTAATTTTTGAAAAGTAAAGACTTTTTTAAAGCTGTGTTTATGCATATATGTGATCATAATTAAATTTTAGGAAAAGGTCCTTATAGGCAGGAGCATGAATTTCTGGGAGACTGAACTGTAGCTATGTAACCAAGCTCGGTGGTGGTGTGGAAAGGGTGCCTAGTGGTCCGGAAACCACTTCTGCCTTTAAAGTCGCACCAGGCCTCTCAATCTTCTATCATAGTTTTCTCATAAAGCAAAATGAAAGTATTCGGCTAGATCTGTTGATTTAAAAAATTTTGGCTGTGAACTCCTTATGATGAAATAGTTATAGAACTGATCTTTAGAGACAGGGGAAAGCCAGAGCCCTCAGCCTCTCTCCCCTCCCCCATGGCAGCCCTTAAGGCATTTAAAAAAATGGTATAGTTCCATGATTTATAATTTGACAACTACCAAACTTGATGATTTTTATTGTAAAAACCTTTTATGTCACCGTGTCAGTGATTTTTAAGCTTTTATCAAACTATTTCTTTCACATTCATATAATCTGCCTTATTGAGGGAAGAATTACAGGTCAGATGTCTTCAGCATGTGTGAATTATGAATCACTAGCCTGAAAACTGATCAGTAATTCAAGTCTTGCAGAGTCATATTAAATAGTTTTTTTAGACAGTATTTAAGAATGGAGTTTCTCTTGCATTAATCTATTTTTAGACCAAGACCATTATTCTAACCACTTTCATTGTCTTTACCTTTTAAAATTATCTGTTTCAGGGCAGATAGATGATCATGAATTGCTATTAATGAATAATGTAGTGGATACATTATAACTTAATCTAAAAAGCGTTGTGTTCAAGCATGGGTTGGCAAACCGTTCCCTACCTGTTTTCCTACATGAACGATTTTTTAATTTTTTTATCTTATTTTGTTTTATTTTATTTTTTTGGTCTTACTACATACACTACATAGGACTTCTTACACAGGGTTGAATAAGAGTGGTAAGAAAGAAAAAAAAAGTGGTAAGAAAGGACATTCTTGCCTTGTTTCTAATCTCAGGGGGAAGGTGTTCTATTTCTTACCATTAAGTATGTTGTTGGTTCTAGGGGTTTTTTGGTAGGTGTTCTTTATCAAGTTGAGGAGGTCTTCCTCTTCCTAGTTTGTTGAGAATTTTTATTATGAATGGGTATTGGATTTTGTGACATGCTTTTTTGGAGTCAGTTGATAAGATCATGTAATTTTTCTTCTTCAGTCTGTATTATATAGATTGATTTTCTAATGTTTAGCCCATCTTGAGAGATAACAGATCAGGAGATCACTGTATCACAGATATTACATAAATACATTAGAAGATGTTCTAAACCATTATATCACTCAGCTCTTTTGCAAAGAAAATAGAATTATTTTGCTTGAATAAAAACAGCTGTGTTATTTGGGAGTCCTTGATCTTGCCTGTACATACCAGAACAGTCTTCTATTTAGTACCTGCTTCTAAAATTTCAAACTGTTGGGGTGCCTGGGTGGCTCAGTGGGTTAAACCTCTGCCTTTGGCTCAGGTCATGATCTTCAGGGTCCTGGGATTGAGCCCCGCATCGGGCTCTCCCCACTGAGCAGTAGGAAGCCTTCCCCCTCTCTCTCTGCCTGCCTCTCTGCCTACTTGTGATATCTCGCTCTCTCTGTCAAGAAAATAAAATCTTTAAAATAAATAAATAGATAAAATTTCAAACTATTATTTTCTTTTTACATAAATAACACTGTTTTTCAGATATGCATAGTTCCAGAGGTTATAACATAATTAAAATGTGAAGGAATGCGCTGAATGAAACTGTGATAATATAAAACTATGGATGTAGTGACTTTCCATTTTAATTATCTTAGAGGATACCTTAGCTACCTACAATAGATATCTAGGACAATTAACATGTTATTTTATTGTGTATTAACAGAGAATAGGAAATATACAAATAAGGATTTTATATTTTTCCCCTTCTCTGAGTTACTTTTTTTTTCCCCCCCTTAGAATTCCTTGATCTATGAGCTCTTCTCCGTTATGGTTCATTCAGGGAGTGCTGCTGGTGGCCATTACTATGCTTGTATAAAGTCATTTAGCGATGAACAGTGGTACAGCTTCAATGATCAGCACGTCAGCAGGGTAAGGACAGGTTGCTTAAGATTATTCTCAGAGACAGGAGTACGGGTGTTTCAGATCAACAGCAATGTTTATTAAAAATGGGAGACTTAGTTTGTTTTTCCTTTTCCTTTTCCTTTCAGTAAATTTCCTACTTTATTTTCATTGTTACCTCTTTTGTTTTGTTTTGTTTTGTTTGAGGCTTGCCAGGTGTTTCAAGAGACAGAATAGGAGTTTCTTTTTGTTTTTTTTTTTTCCCTGAGCCGTCATGCGAGCTACCTCGTGAGGAGCACTAGAACTGACTGGCTGGTAGTAGCCACTGATTCTGATTAAATTTTGTGAATTGGTCATTGTATGGCCCATTTAAGTCTGAGGTTAAAAACAGGCTTACTTGTTGACATAGAGATAATGGTGTTATAGATTTTACAGAAAGGTAAATAACATAACAACTTTTTAGATAACCCAAGAGGACATTAAGAAAACACATGGTGGATCTTCAGGAAGCAGAGGATATTACTCAAGTGCTTTTGCAAGGTAAATAACTTCCTAATTTGTACTGTTTATAAATTTAATTACAGCTTCTCAACATTTTTTACCATTAAAGAGATTTAACCCAGGGGTCAGCAAACTATAACCCATGGACCAAACCCTGCCCGCCTCCAGTTTTTGGAAATAAAGTTTTATGGGAACATCGTTAAACTTAAGTATTGTGTGTTTATCTTTTCCCTCAACAACCATTAAGTAACTGCAACACAGACAATATGGCCCAGAAGAAATGTGCTCACTCCTGACTTAACTGTAGTAATTGTTCTAGGATACAGGTTTTTTGAAGACTTAACTGTGTTACCAAGAGGAAATGTGGAATCTTCTCAGAATTCCATCGGGAAGAGCAAAGTAGATTCTCCTTTTGTTTTCTGGAATATTTTAAGTTTGAATCTAAGAAAAGTTACATGGTTTTCTAGTTGTTTGAAACAACAAAAAACTACTTTAAAAAAAAAAATATATATATATATATATTTGGTGCTAGGAAGTGGAACCTTTACAGTCTCCTTTTGTTGACATTAATTTTTTTTATATTTCTACTAGCTCCACAAATGCATATATGCTGATATATAGACTGAAGGATCCAGCACGAAATGCAAGTATGTTAACATGTAGTTATTTGATTTTAATATGTACTAATTTCTTTTGCAAGTTTTGCAAACCCAGAGAACTACTTTTAAATGATAGGACAGTTAAGTTTTTTTATGCCTAGAAAAATTCATTATAAACTCTGTTATGAAATAATACCACGTGGTAAAAACACTTGGAAAAAAGTTGAAATGTTGGGGCGCCTGGGTGGCTCAGTGGGTTAAAGCCTCTGCCTTCGGCTCAGGTCATGGTCCCAGGGTCCTGGGATCGAGCCCCGCATTGGGCTCTCTGCTTAGCAGGGAGCCTTCTTCCTCCTCTCTCTGCCTGCCTCTCTGCCTACTTGTGATCTCTCTCTGTCAAATAAATAAATAAAATCTTTAAAAAAAAAAAAAAAAGTTGAAATGTTTTTTTCATACACTAAGACACAAAACTTACTCTATATAGAAAAATTGGATATTTATTTGCAGTGAGATTATATTCAGTGATAACCCCCAGACGTGTGTAATGATCCTAACTTGCCATCCAAGTGGCCTAGAGCAAGTTATTTAACTTTTCTAAATCTTACTTTCCACATCTGTGAAACAGGGATAGTTACAGTATTTTATAGGATTGTAATGAAAAGTTAAATGAGATAACATATTTTTAGCATTTAGCATCATGTCTAATACATAGTAAAAACTCAAATTTAGCTGTTACTGCTTTTTTTTAATTATAAGTTTTTGGAGTATTTTAGTATGTAAATGCTTTGAATAGGGACCCCAAATGAAGTAAACTTCTGACTTACCACTCTAGAAATGTTTCCAAGAACTAGAATTAATTTTGCTTATTTGCTTAAAAAGCAAATAAAGTTTTATGATTCTAGTGTGCATCCTTTATTATATGTCAATTATATTGAGAACCCCCAAAATAATCCTATATACCAGCATGAGGGTTTGTCTTTCTTTTTCTCTTTTTTACTATTAATTTAAAAAATTGCAGTTCCCCTTTTTTCTTAACACTGACTCCAACTGAAGCAGTATTGTAAATAAGTAGGGTTGTGTGAATGTATCTTTAGATATATACACAGATTATATGTTGCTCACATTCTTTTCCTAATTTTTACAATCATTGCCCTCCCTTGATTTCAACATATTTCCTTTGTTTAGCAACTACCTTACTGTAAAATCTATTTTAGATAGCATAATGTTTTTGTTTACATTTTTGTAAACCCTCATTAGATTGTGAATTCAGTTGGTACAAGGCTTAAGACTTAATTTGTCTTTTCACTAATGATAACCCAGAGTCCAGGGTCTGTCATATAGTGGCTGCTCAGTAGAATTAATGGAGGTGAAAGAAAATTGTAACAAAATCATTTCAGAATAGAGATTTCAGAGTAGTCATTCTGACTTTACAGATAGAGAAACAATACCCCAAAGATTAACTTGTCTAAGGTGTAGGCAGAGTCAGGTTTATAGTTTGTGTATCTGTGGCACCCAGCGTTCGAGATGTTTCTATTAGGACAATAACTCAGTTTTTCTTAATCTGCTCCCCTAAACTGTAGTTTTGTGATGAAGCACCAGAGGGCACTCTGTGTATGATATGGAATATTTTTGCAGTTACAACTCATTTCTAGAATAGTGGATTTTGACTTTCACAGGGATGTGATTTTATATATATATTTCTCCTTATTTAATGCCTAGTAATCATCGGTTTACTAAATAGTGTTAGAATCTCATATTGTCACTTTTAATATTTTGAGTTGCATATAAAATTCTGTAAATAGACGGTACCTAAAGATTGTTTTGAGAACAAAGAAAAGATGAGTATATTAGTAATAATAAATAAATACCATTGTAGTAGTAGCAGTAGCAACAGCATTTATATTACATTTTATTATATCCCAGGTAGTTACTCTGTGGGTTACGTGCTGCTAATAAGCTGAAGAAATTGAGGTCTGGACAAGTAAACTTGCCCTCGGTCACATGGTTTGTTGGTGATAGCACAGTTTGAAATCAGAAATGATTTTATTTCCAAGTTTCAGAGAGGCTTTTCATTCTAGAAGTCTTAATCTACATGTTAGAGTTTTCGTAGAACCAAGAGATAATATGGATTAAATATATGACTTTTTAAAATATGAGGCCTAATCATATGCCATTATGAACTACTTCTTCACCCTTGTCTGGAAGAAGCTGATGTTCCAAGTTGAGAGACTGGTGTAATTGAGATATATTTTGATGAGAACTGTTGTAGAAGTATATACTATGGGCACATAATAGAATAAAATTAAGTAAAGGAAGATCAATTTCCAATGATTCTGTCTTGCCCTGTTTTTATTACAATAGAATTTCTAGAAGTAGATGAATATCCAGAACATATTAAAAACTTGGTGCAGAGAGAAAGAGAATTAGAAGAACAAGAAAAAAGGCAACGAGAAATTGAGCGCAATACATGCAAGGTTAGATTTCATAATTTTACTTTTAATTAAAAAGTGCTGTTGAAGTTTGCTTGACTGCAATTCTCAAAACATACTCATTGGATTGATTCTGTAGACAGTTATGCTATCATGATCGTTAAGCAATGTAACCACCTATATTACTGAGGTGAGGTATGGTTTTATTTTGTGCATTAAAAAGCACTAACATGGGGGGGCGCCTGGGTGGCTCAGTTGGTTAAACCTCTGCCTTCGGCTCGGGTCATGATCCCGGGGTCCTGGGATCGAGCCCTGCATCGGGCTCTCTGCTCGGCGGGAGGCCTGCTTCTCCCTCTCTCTCTGCCTGCCTCTCTGTCTACTTTTGATCTCTCTCTCTGTCAAATAAATAAATAAAATCTTTTTAAAAAAATAAAATAAAATAAGCACTAACATAGCGGCACCTGGGTGGCTCCTTGGGTTAAGCCTCTGCCTTCGGCTTAGGTCGTGATCTCGGTCCTAGGATCAAGCCCTGCATCGGGCTCTCTGCTCAGCAGGGAGCCTGCTTCCTCCTCTCTCTCCCTGCGTGCCTCTCTGCCTACTTGTGATCTCTCTCTCTGTCAAATAAATAAATAAAATCTTTAAAAACAAAACAAAACAAAAAACCCCACTAACATATAGTGATAATACTAATGCTGGTAAGGTTACAATGATATGAACATTGTCACATTCTGCTATAGAATAATAAACTGGTAAAGACCTTATTGCATAGAAACTGAGTAGAATTTATCAAGAGCCTTAAGCAAATTTATGTATTTTTATATAATTCTCTTAAAGAAATACCTAATGAGATAACCATGCATGCTCTAAAAATTTTGACCACAAGGACATTTATCATGATATCTTCCAAATTAGAGAAAAATTTGAAACAACAGTGTATAGCAGTAGAAGAATGATTATTTAAATTGTGATACATGCTTATCAAGAAATGTACAGTTGTTACAATTAATGTTTTTGAATTCTTTTTTTGGGAGAGATCGTCACTGTCAATTACTAAGAAAAATAGACATAGGAGAGAATGATCTCAATTATGTTTTTTAAAAATTACGATATTTGGGGCACCTGGGTAGCTCAGTCATTTAATTGTCTGCCTTTGGCTTAGGTCATGATCCCAGAGTTCCACTTCAGGTTCCCTGCTCAGCAGGGAGTCTGCTTCTCCCTTTCCCTCTGCCTCTCCCCCTGCTCCTCCTCTCTCTCTCTCTCTTTCTCGCTTGCTCACTCTCAAATAAATAAAATCTTTTTTAAAAATTTACAATATTTTATGGTGCCTGGGTGGCTCAATTGATTGAACAGCTTACTGTTAATTTCAGCTCTGGTTGTGATCTCAGGGTTGTGGGATCAAGCTCTGTGTTGGGAGAGTGCTGGAGATTCTCTCTTTCCCTCTGCCCCTTCCCTGCTCTCTTGCTCTTGCTCTCTTACATACTCTCTCTGTCACTCTGTCACCCTCTCTCTAAAAGAAATAAATCTTTTAAAAATTGCAATATTTTGACTATTAGGGGAAAAAATGCTGTGTGCAAAAGAATTATGTTTTGATTCATGACCTGCTGAGGTGATGATATTTTACATTTTCTAGATAAAATTATTCTGTTTGCATCCTGTGAAACAAGTAATGATGGAGAATAAATTGGAGGTTCATAAGGATAAGACATTAAAGGAAGCAGTAGAAATGGCTTATAAGGTATGTTTAATTGCACTGTTGGACAGTATCTACATCTCAGATAACAATATTAACATCTTTTTCAAAATTGTTATTAGCATCAGTAGTAATACAAGCACTTGCAGTCATGTTGATAGCCCATTGATGGCATCCGTCTCTCTCAGAGGTGTAGTTTACACCTCTCCTATGGACCATACTCAGTGGAGTTTGAGAAACTGCTCATTCTGAAAGCCAGTTCAGTTTTGTAGAACAAGAATTAGAAACAAAAATATTTGTTCTTTTCATTCATTTAGAAGTTATGTATTGAGAACCTTCTACAATTTGCAAATATGTTACTGTTTAGATGTTATAAAGTAAATCAGTAGTATATTGAGATTATTTCTCCTAAGACATTAACCATGAGAAGGAAACAGCTTTGCCAGAAGTTAGGGGAGAATATTTTAGTAGAGATGACAACGTATATAAAAACTGAGATGAGGATGTGGCGGGCATGATCAGAAAACTAAAAAAAAGGGACATTGTGTTCAGATTGTCTTGAATGAGAATAGCATAATATCAAATTAGAGACTTTGTATGACTTGTATGAGTAGAAGTTTGCAATTCTAAGAATAATGGGAAGTTGTTAGTGGGTTTTGAAAGTCGAATTGAAAAAAAAAAAGAAAGTCGAATTGAAAGGGAAGCGTTCTTTAATCAGATTGTTCTAAATGTCATCTGTTATACTTAACAAATTAAAAATATTTTTGCCCTTTCCATATAAATATTAACACTGAACTGAAAGTCATTAGAGAAAAAATTGTGTCATTTCATTTATAATTTATATATAGAACCAATGAGAGAACTAAAAATAGTACACAAGATAACAGACATTTCTCAAAGTGTGATCCACATTTGATTGTGTGACTGTTGTAATTAATGCCACTGGTCCTCATTTGAACTGTAAACACTTAAAAGGGTATGGCTCACAATCACATTTCCAATACTTTTACCTGGTATGCAGGAGAATCAAAATTTGGATGGGTATGTGGATAAGTAAATGAATGACCAAACAATAAAATGGATGGATGGTTCTGGATTTACCTTATTAAAAGTAAAAATCCTTTAAAGACAGTGGTGGGCTCCAAGCATCATCTTTGCAAACAGTAGGGAAACCAAATCACACTAAAATGGAGAAAAGATCTTACCTAAACAGTTTTATGATCAGTGATAACACTAATGGTAGTTTATATTCCAGCAGTTTTTAATGCAGGAAGGATAAAAAATGTCTTAAAAATAGGAAGTAAGGGGTGCCTGGGTGGCTCAGTGGGTTAAGCCTCTGCCTTTAGCTCAGGTCATGATCTCAGGGTCCTGGGATTGAGCCCCACATCCGGCTCTCTGCTCAGCAGGGAACCTGCTTCCCCCTCGCCCTCTGTCTGCCTCTCTGCCTACTTGTGACCTCTCTGTCAAATAAATAAATATAATCTTTTAAAAAAAATAGGAAGTAAAAGTTCATAAGTATAAAGAATCAAACAAACAGAAGAGAGAAATAAATCAGTCTTATGTACCAGAAGGAGAGTTCTAACTTTGGGGAGAGTTGGAGAGTTAATAGAGGTCAGTGGGGACACACACCAAGGTTTACTATTTTTCTTGAAAGTCATAATTACAAACCTTAAATAAGTATGAAATACTTTGAAGTAATCCTGTGTGTCTCCAGGCAGTTCATTTTTCACTGAAGAGATGTTGTGTCCAGAGTACACCATCTACCAGTGACATGAGTTAGAGGGAAATTTGTGACAGAAATTCCTGTGCCCTGAGCTGTAGATACTGGGGAGGCTCATCTGGAAAGGGAGCTACCTGCACGGGGCAGCTAGAAGGTTATTCAAAAGCAGGTAGGGCTGCTGTATCCTCTTTAGAATTTGTTTTGTTTTCTCTGTTTATATTTATTTATGTAATTATAAGGAGCTGTGGCCTCTGTGGTGACTCTGTAAGGCATGCTCTCCCTCTACCCTTAGCAAGAGGGTCAGACCCAAACATGTCAGATACCAGTTCTTCTCCAGATTGGATTCATAAACAGAAGCCACATACTCTCATTGGTCATTCTCCCTGAGGTTCCAACGTAACGATTATAGAGCAACAGCTTATATTACATTGATTTTGAGTCCGTCTGAAGTTTAGAATGTTAACTTTCTTTAAAACCAGAAATATCTTTAAAATTTGATGGTGCGTAGTTGTATGATTTGGGGGATAATGAAATAATGGTTACTTAAAAACAGCATTGACGTTGTACCTTTAACTTTGATGTCTTTGAGCTCTGATGCAAATCATAAATCTAGGATTTTATTGTTTGTTTGGGTGTATTGGTAGTGCAATTACACATCAGACTAAAATACCATGCGTATTTTTTTCTCTTTTCTTGGGTGTCATTTTCTTTTAGATGATGGATTTAGAAGAGGTCATACCCATGGATTGCTGTCGCCTTGTTAAATATGACGAGTTTCATGATTATCTTGAACGATCGTATGAAGGAGAAGAAGATACACCTATGGGACTTCTGCTAGGAGGAGTTAAGTCAACATACATGTTTGATCTGCTGTTGGAGACGAGAAAGCCTGATCAAGTTTTCCAATCTTATAAACCTGGAGGTAAAGAATTTTATGGCATTTTGAGTTGTACTGAACTTAAAATTTTCATGAGAAGGTTTTTTGTTAATAGAAATGAATTTAATTTTAAATTTTTATATATTCTTGAGATGCAGAATAATTTTGATAGGTTAAGCAACAAGCTTGTGATTAAGTTCTAGATTACTTTCAAAGAGCTATATACACAAAATTTTTTAAAATAGGGGTTTTTTAAGCTTGTAGTTTTCAGTGGGACTTTCCTCTTTAAGTGCTGAATCATCCTCCTTTCTCTCCTCCTGTTCCCTACTCCTTCTACTTACAGAGGAGATCCTGGTCCCCAAAAAGTATATTCCCATAAAGTCTCAGAAATAGTCTATTTTTCAGAGTCTCCTTGAAGATGTGGTTTCATAAGTATCACTGCCAACACTCTTTATTTTTCTTCATCCTCTCCATTTCTACCGGTCCCAGGGACTTCAGCTTTTTCTGTCTTCATTTAATATATCACATTCCTCAGTATCTTGGGAGTTAACTTTGTTTGAGACTGATCTGGAAAGCAGAATACCATGCCCCTACCTATACCCAGGGTAGGACTTAAAGAGAGTTACATGTCTAAAGTCTTTCAATAATCACTAAATGTAAACGGTAACAAATGAGGGACAAAGTGTTTAAATAATCTTGGAGAATTCTTACTATTGTTGTGACCCTAAATCCCTTGCATCGATTATAATTGGAATTCAGACTTATGTTTTCTACTTTTATTCCTAAAAATTGAACTTACAAAACCTTCTTCTACTCTTCCAAATACCTTTCCTCTGTGGATTCTATATACCTCTCTTTTTAAAAAAATTTTTTTCAAAGCATCTCTTTTCAAAGTACATTAAGTATGGCATTCTTTTAAGGGCTCCATCAGTCAGACTCTGCTCTGTTTGTAAGGAGTTCCTTTGGAGCATTTCCTTGCAGATTATTTTTGGGCTAGATAGCAAAAATTATGATTAAAGTGTAACACAAATCAGGAACGAAACCAATTTTTTTTTTTTAAGATTTTATTTATTTATTTGACAGACAGGGATCACAAGTAGGCAGAGAGGCAGGCAGAGAGAGGAGGAAGCAGGCTCCCTGCTGAGCAGAGAGCCTGATACAGGGCTCGATCCCAGGACCCTGGGATAATGACCTGAGCTGAAGGCAGAGGCCCCAACCCACTGAGCCACCCACGCGCCCCACGAAACCACTTTTTAACAAGAAAACTCTTAAGTCTGTGTGTGGATTGTTAAACTTACAGATAAAGTACTCTGTGCTCATTAGTAATAAAGATTTTAGCAGAATATTTTGTCAGATTTAGATTAGGAACTTAGGGAAAAAACTGAGGATTTATGTATACTTCATAAAAGAAATTAAAACAGTTAAGGCAGAGAATAACCATAGTGTTCGAAGATCATTTGCTTTTCTAGTGACTAAAAGTTTAGTTATATATAATCTGAAAACAGAAGAGGAAGACATAGGGTTATATTGTAATATGAAGAATTTAAGTGAAAAAAAAAACATGTAAACCAAAGCAGTAGAATTTTCTGTAGAATGTAGAGAATATTTTGAAGAGAGGAAGTCTTTAATTATGAACAAGGTCTTGAGTGGTATAATGAAGGTTGTTCAAAAGCAAGTAGGGCTGCTGTGTCCCCTTTAGAATTTGTTTTGCTTTCTCTGTTTATATTTATTTAGTGTTGTGGTTTGGGTTTGTACTTTGGAACTTTGGATATTTTTATTTATTTATTTATTTATTTTTTTAAAGATTTTATTTATTTATTTGACAGAGAGAGAGCTCACAAGTAGACAGAGAGGCAGGCAGAGAGAGAGGAGGGGAAGCAGGCTCCCTGCTGAGCAGAGAGCCCGATGCAGGGCTTGATCCCAGGACCCTGGGATCATGACCTGAGCCGAAGGCAGAGGCTTTAACCCACTGAGCCACCCAGGCGCCCCAGAACTTTGGATATTTTTAATACGCTTGATAAGCTTGACCATATATTACGTTTTACAAGGAAACAAAGCATGTATTTTTAAAAAATCATATTTTGATTGTTGTCACTGTTTTAAAGAGATGTCGAGAGAACATTTTCATAAGCTTCATTTCCATTTCTTTGCAGATGTTTGTAATGTGACAAATTGTGAAAGAGAAATTTTAACTTGTATTATATACATGTATAACATTGTATGTTTACCATCTTGATAATTAGAAAAATGTTATCTTTGCCATCTATTGGAAACACATGAAAAGTGCAGTGCTCATGTGAAAGGTATTTTTGAAAATAACCTGCAGTTATGTTTTTATGTTTTTCAAATGGGACAGAAGTGATGGTGAAAGTTCATGTTGTTGATCTTAAGGCAGAATCTGTAGCTGCTCCTGTCACCGTTCGTGCTTACTTAAATCAAACAGTCACAGAGTTCAAACAACTTATTTCAAAGGTAAGTTTTAAAATTGGCCAATGAGTATTTTTGAGTGCCTGCTCTGTACAAAGCATCATGTGATGGTTTGAGTAAGGTATAGGAACCGATTTTTACTGGCAGGAGGCAAGTTTAGTTAGACGAGAATGACATTTTGAGCGGAAGACATCAATTGACCACAGTATGGAGGTGAGGATGTGTGAGGCAAGTGCACATAGCAAGGGCACATGTGTTTGGCTCTCTGTCAAGTACCTGCCTAGAAAGAAAAGGTGGTTTATTTCATGGAGGGTCTTTAAGTACTAAACACAAAAGGGTGGGCTGTATTTGATGTAGGCAATAGGAAGTAGGATATTTGTTTGTTTTCCTAAGCACAGCAGTGGTATGATGAGAGCTCTGCTGTAGAATGGTTAAGTCTGGTGGCACTAGACTGGTATTCCACATGGTGGAGGGGGAGACAAGAATGTAGATGAGGAAGCTGTTGAAATAACTCAGGTGAAGGCATAGGACCAGAAATGAGAGAAGGTTTAGATTGTTAGGATGATTCTATAAATAGAATATGCCAGACTTTTGATTGGTTGGAGTAAGGCAGGAAGGAGCACAGATGACTTGGGGAGTTGCACGCTTGAGTAACCGCAAAGGCATAATGACCTAGTGATAGAAATAGAAGAGTAGGGTGGGAGAGCAGATTTGACAGGGAAAATGATGAGTTAAATATTGACCACATTCAGTGAGTTAGTGATAAAGAACATAGACTCATTCAGAATTTTTGGGCTGGAAAAGTATGATGAAAACATTCAAATTTCCTTGGACAAAAAGCTAGTCCACTCCAAATAAAATGGTTATACTGTACTCTATAAAACACTGAGCACACAAACATTGGTAAAATTGTTTAGTAATTGTTTAGTGGAAATTGTTCAGTAATAGCAGCAAGAAGTTGATCCATTTTTCAGTCATTCATCTTATGGCAATATTGTCTTTTATCTCATCTGAGGTTTTTTAATGCCTACTTTAACAGGGTTATTGTGAATGTTAATGGAACAAATAAATGTTTCGTTTGTGGGGAAAAAAATGTTAAGTATTATATAAAAGTTGGGTTTAATTATTACTGGTATTAATTATTACTGTGTTAACAAAGAACAACTTCTAACACTTCTGCCTGAGTAATAACTGGGGAGATAAACCGTGTTGTGGAGTTACATTTTACGATTAAATTGCTCATAAAATGGCTACATTAGTGTACTTGCTCTGTATTATAGTTTAATCTAGAGTATGAGCCCTGAGGTAGAATATAAAAGAAACACGTGATGTTCCTTTCCCTGAAAAAAAGCTAGTAATTTTGTTGGGGAGAAATATGTCTCTAGAGAATAAAGGCAGTTACAAAATATTCTGCCAAGAAATGCAGTGGGTAAAGCATAAGTAGACTACCTAAGAATTATCATTAGTTGTATTAAAAACAAATCTTTTTTTGAATTTTATCATTTTTTAAATTAATATAATGTATTATTTGTTTCAGGGGTACAAGTCTTTGATTCATCAGTCTTACACAATTCTCAGCACAAATCATATTTTTAAAACATAAATTTTTTTGTCTGCTCATTTCTTGTGAAATTCCTGTAATGACACCTCAAATTAAGGATATGTAATTTTAGAATAGCTTTAAATTTTATTAATAATATCACTTTATGCAGAAGAAAAATGATTTAGAAAAGTATTAACAACTATTCACACAACACAAAATAACCCATCAAAATTTCGGAAGTTAAACAGGTATTGGCTTGACTTCTACTCGAGAGTTAGCCATTCTGTTTCGTTGGAACCAGATCACCTCATTTACTTTGCAAGTATGAGAGGAATATAATTTTTAGTGAAAAATCATTACCATAAAAATAGTTTGAGAGCATACCTTTGTAAGTGATACTTTGTTCACCTAATTTACAACATAATTAATGGAAAGGACTAAAATTTTTCCACAGATTCTTAAAAATTTTGTAAACCTCTACAAAAATTATTTTCTCTGAATTTTCTTTCTGCTGTTTCTAAGAACTCAGCAGTGTCTCATTGTCCACATTTCCAAGTCAAGCAGAATTATCCTTGCAGTCCTTTTTTATCAGATCACTTCCGTTACAGGCCATCTACTTACCCGCTGAAACAATGCGGATAGTGCTGGAACGCTGCTACAATGATCTGCGTCTTCTCACTGTGCCCAGTAAGACCCTGAAAGCTGAAGGCTTTTTTAGAAGTAACAAGGTACGTCTTTTAGTTTTTCATTATTTTCATGCTGGTAATAATAAAGTTTTATATTTTAAGGCTGGCCTCTAGAGCTATCCACCATTTGTCTTTAATTTACCTTGTGAATTCTCCCATCCTCTCAGTAATTATATTCCTTTGTAATCGCTTATATTGGGCTTCTTTCTGTCCTTCTCAGTCAGTCCTGCTGGTTCTCCTCTGTGTCTTGTTCATGAGCGACCCCAGCCTGTAGTATTCTTTCCCTTCTCCCTACGTTTGTTTTTCAAGCCCCAGATTAGTCCTGCCTCTTTGGTGGAGCCTTAGTGACTATTTCTATCCACACCAGTCATGTCCTCTGAATTCTTGAATTATGAGTTCTGGGAATTATGTTATGTTCATTCTTGAGGTTCTCCTATAAAGCAGTACTTAATGGTGAAAATCAAAGACATGCCTGCTCTAGAGAAGACTGTCATTTTGGGTTCACGCACCATTATTCCCTTTCTCTTCTTATTTATCTCTGATAGAAAAGAGAAAGTTCCATTGATTTGTTTGTACCTCTCGATACCATTCTGTGTTCTGTCATTTATCATTTTTCCTGTGTGTTTATTCCTAATGCCATCAGTTTACTCTAGGTAAATTGTATCCAAAATTTTCCTTATTTGCCATGTTTTGTTTATTGCCTTTTCCAGTCTCATTCATCTTAATGCAGTCTTGAGTCTTTTATCTCACTGAACCTTTTTTAGTGTTGTCATATTAATCCCAATGTGTAACTTTTATTCACCTCTGTTTTCTTTGGATACTTTTGCATGGTGCTTGTGTGTGTGTCATTAAAATCTCTAATCCATCCTAATGCCGCTCTGTGGTGAAAAGTGGAAGGGATCACACTTTATTTTTTTTCTTTAAATGGTCAGCTAATAGTCCTGATTTGTAACTTTTATTGAACTGTTATCAACTCTCATTTGATTTATATAACCACCAGATTATTTGAAAAACATCCCCAGATGAAATGTTCTATAAATAATCTGAATATATATCTCTCAAAGGTGAGAACTTTTTAAAAAACATATCCATAATTATTACATCTAGAAAATTAACAGAAATGCCTTAATATCAATGGATATCTAGTCAATATTCAAATATCCCTGATTATATTGTAAAATTTTTTTCTGATAAGATTTGTTTGTTCAGATAGGATCCAAATGAAGTCCATGATACACCTCTTAAGTTTATTTTAATCTAAAGCTTCCCCCTGTGTTTGTTTCCTTGCCAGTTATTTGCCCTAGAATCAAGTCATTTGTCCATTAGATTTTTTTTTTCTGTAATCTGGATTTTGGTATTGCATTCTCAACATGTCTTTATACATGTTCCTCTATCTGTATTCCTGCTGAACTTGTTTTCCTAATGGGCAAGATACAGAGTACAAAAACATTCTGAAAATGAGCAACCCAGTAAACAAGATACCTGTGTATGTGTCTGTGCATGTGTGTGTCCCATCTGTCTTAGCAGTTTTGTGGCTAGTTGCAGAGACATATGAACATAATGTTAATTTTATTTAGTCTCTGAAAACAGTGCACATTCCCTTTAGAAATGTTATCCCAAATTTTACAATTTATTATGCACGGTCTTGTATTGAGGTGATATTATGAACAAGAATGAATGTCACTAAAATTAATGATGTAATGTTACTCTTTGGCTTACTATTTAGGTGTTTGTTGAAAGTTCTGAGACTTTGGATTACCAGATGGCCTTTACAGACTCTCATTTGTGGAAACTCCTGGATCGTCATGCAAATACGATCAGATTATTTGTTTTGTTACCTGAACAGTCCCCAGGATCTTATTCCAAAAGGACAGCATGCCAGAAAGCTGGGGGCGATTCTGGTAATGTGGAAGATGACTGTGAAAGAGTTAAAGGACCTGTGGGGAGCCTAAAGTCTGTGGAAGCTATTCTAGAAGAAAGCACTGAAAAACTCAAAAGCTTGTCACTACAGCAGCAGCAAGATGGAGATAATGGGGACAGCAGCAAAAGTACTGAGACAAGTGAATTTGAAAACATAGAATCACCTCTCAATGAGAGGGACTCTTCAGCATCAGTGGACAATAGAGAACTTGAACAGCACATTCAGACTTCTGATCCTGAAAATTTTCAGTCTGAAGAACGGTCAGACTCAGATGTGAATAATGACAGGAGTACAAGTTCAGTGGACAGTGACATTCTTAGCTCCAGTCATAGCAGTGACACTTTGTGCAATGCAGATAATGCTCAGATTCCTTTGGCTAATGGACTTGACTCTCATAGCATCACGAGTAGTAGAAGAACTAAAGCAAATGAAGGGAAAAAAGAGACATGGGACACAGCAGAAGAAGACTCTGGAACTGATAGTGAATACGATGAGAGTGGCAAGAGCAGGGGAGAAATACAGTACATGTATTTCAAAGCAGAACCCTATGCTGCAGACGAAGGTTCTGGGGAAGGACATAAATGTATGTACTTAGAAAGAAAAAGGCTTCTTGAAACAGCACCAATTGTTTTCTCAGTTTATTTAAATTTTTAGTTAAAAGAATCAGCTAAGAGGTACTTTGTTCTAAGACCACCCGTAACTTCCTGGATTATAAAAATGTCCTCTGTTGCCTTTGCTTTCATTTTAGGTGCAGTTATAGTAGCAAGTGTTCTTGGACTTCTGCAACACATCAGACCTGTGACAGCAGTGATGTCACAGCTTTGGGGATGATAAAGTGAAAAAGAGAAAGGAATTAAGAATTTTTTAAAGGAAAGAATTATGATAGAAGCACTAAGTAAAAAATTAAAGAATAGCTTAAAAAGTAAATAATAATACCAAAAAGAAAAAGAAAGGACCAGACACTAGAAAATTTGGTTTACAGCACAGGAAAATTTTTTATTTGTGCATTCTCTTTTTTCTTTATCCTGCAATGCAGATAACTCCCTTCCAACACCCCCTAAATAGTCCGTAAGTAACTGGGAAAGTAAGGAAAGAGAAAGGGGCTTTTTTTTTTTTAAGTTGATACTTTGGGGAAAAAAAGTTGATACTATGAAATAAGCTCTAGGCAGAGTATAAACTAGAAATTCTCAATTGTATAATCACAAAAAGATTAAAGAGATCTGTCAGTTTGGGCTTTGGGAGAGGCAACAACAACAAAAACACCGGCATTGAAATAAAACAACTTTTATAAAGCATCAGACTACAAACAACCAGAGAATTAGCAGGACAACCAGGTTTAATATACAGAATTTTTCTTTAGGTTTATTATAAGGGATAGCTCAAAAAAGCTAAATACTTTGCATTAGTCTTTAACAATGCAAACATTAATATTACCCCTTATATTTTTATATTTTAGTTTTCAAAATACTTGTTTGTTCTCACTTGAAGCTTATCTGAGATTAATAAAGCAAATATTGATATTCTCATTTGACTGGTAAGAAAACTGAAGCTCATAGAGGATGAATGACTTGCCCAAAAGTACATGTATAGCTAGTAAGTAGCAGAACCATTACTAGAATTTAAGTCTGAATTGTATACCTTTGCTCCATTACCTCTGTGACAGTGGGAGCGGAGTCCCCCCTCTTTATCCATCTGTTGATACACCCACCCAATTAATATTCCTGGATCCGTTCAAGATTCCAGTCCCTATGTAGATTTTAGAAGTAAGGATGACAAAGATAAAGCCTTATGTCTCATCTGGTGGGAGAAGACACAACCAGTATGAAAGTTAAGTGCTATGATGCTGATAGTCTCAAAATTTAGTCTTTTAAAAGTGGTAGAAATTTTGGAATTAGTTGTAAAAATACATAAATTGTGTTTTTAACTAGTTCCAAATAATAGCAAAGCCATGTGACATCCATATACATATCTTGCAGAAACTCAAGTGGGAAAATATGGATTGGTGAGCCACATTGGAGACAGAAACTCTGTACTAATGCTTTAACGTCCTGTGGAGTTTTTACTTCATAAGGCTCACTAACTTACTTTATTTCATTTAGTTCTCTACAACTGTGTGAAATTGATAATGTTAGATACTTTCACTGATGAAGAAGCTGGCTCAGACTGGCTAAAATAATTTGCCAGAGGTCACACAGCTAGTGGGTCTCATTGCTGGGATCAAACTCATGTATTCTGACTGTAAGCCTGATATGCATTCCTCTACCTCGTAGCTATTACCACTGCCCCTTACTTTCCTCATATCGTGGTAAAGGAAGAATAGCTAGTAGCTTCTGTTATTTGGTTTCTTACCACCCTCAACCCTTCTAGGGTACTGGAAAAATGTGAAGTAGCTCCTCTTTAGGGAAAGGTTAGAAATTTCTTTTAAGTGGTTTGTTTTATAATGATGTGCTGGATATTTGATTGCATGAGAGTCTCAACCTTAAGTATTTAATGGCAATACTTAGAATTATGGTCTGAGGAGTCTCATTCCACCTTTTTGGAAATTTGCAGTGGACTAATTTGCTAGCATCTATTGAAATAGTAAACATGATCAAGAGAACCCATTTCCTACGGTTTATTTCACCTTTCAGAAGCCATGCAGAAGGCTTGTTTGTCTTTGAAAAGAAAAAGTGAAAACCATGGAAACTGGCATAGAAGGAGAAGAGTGGGGATATTAGCCAGCAGCCAGGTGTTTCAGGAGTCTGTACTAAGTAAGGCTGGTTCATCACAGTTCCTCAGTGATGTGAACGTGGGTGTCTGGGTAACGTGGATAATGAATATAATACGGATTGCAGAGGGATGAAATGGCAAGGCATCATAGACAAAGGAAGAACTTGATACCTGAAGAATAACATTCTGTGTATAGTATAGGCAATTGATTTAGGTAATAACTGAAACACAATCTGTTTTAATCCGGGAATTGTTTCAGGGAGTGATTATAGACCTTTCTCGGAAAATCCTGTTCCACTGTGACCTAGTTGCTGTCTGCAAACATTCAGGTATAGACAGGGAGTTCAAAGTCATAAAAACGGCACTGCATTTGCACTGAAAAGTTCTTTGTACAATTTTGGTTACTGCCTCATTCAAGAAATACATTTAAAAAAAAAAATACGTAAAGAAAAAGAAAAAACATAAAGCTATTTTGAGGTTGCACTGTGAAGAGACTGAACTCTTCCATTTGAAGAGGTAAATGGGAAAAATGGTATGATGGTAATCTCTAAATTATAGTTAGAGCCAATCAATGAAGCCATCCATTTTGGCCAGGGCTGTGTTAAGCATTTTACATATACTGACCCCAAAGCACATAAGGTTATAAAGACTCTTGTCTCCATTTTATAATAGAGATAACTGAAGTACAGAGAAGTTAAATCAGAGTCACAAATCTGATGTAGGAGGAGGCGGGAATTCATTCAGGCCAGGCTGTTTCTCTGCAGAACCACTTGGTCCTAATCACCATATTGGACTCTATCAGTAACCAGCGAACACTTGTGTCTTCCCATGATACATTACTACAAGTTATCACAGAAACCGAAATGGCAGTAGTAGCTGCTTATTTGAGCAATGATTTAGAATTTGCTACATTTGTCATGACAGCAGTGAGACTGGTGTAATGATCCCATGAGAAAACTGAGGCTCAGAGACGTTGGATGACTTACTGATAGCCATTTATTAAGCAACAGTAGCAAAGCTGAAACCTACTCCTTGGTGTCTGATTTCTAATCAACTAATTTTTTCATTATACGCTTCTTAAGAAATGTTGCACCTTCTGGGTAGTATAAATAGAGGCTTATTTGCCAAAAGCTGGATTATTAACATTCAGGGGCACTCCTTAAAGTTTAGAAATGGACGTTTTAAAAAAATTAAATGCTGCCTGAAAAGGTGTATATAACAAGAAAGTTCATCACAGTGTTTCTATTACAGTTCATACTTGCCACCTTTTCTATAGTGGATCTGAATCTTACAACCAGGAAAACAGTAAATGAACATTAATTTATTCAAAAAAGTCCACTCAAAGTGAATCGACCCAAAAGTTGAGACGACCTGAGAACATAAGCCAGCCTTGTTTTAGGGTCTCATCCTTGACTAGTGATGTAAGTTTCATAGAAAACCAAAGCCTACCCTAGAGAGAGGCTTAAGAGTTTATGGCTCTGGAGGACCCAGGGCCCCACGGCAGCAGGTAGCTTGTGTATTCTGTACTGCCTATTGTAAGAGACAGAAAAATGAGTGAAGCTGTTGTTCTTTTAAGGTTTTTGTGGGTTTTTTTTTTTTTTTTTTTTTGATAGAGATCACAAGTAGGCAGAGAGGCAGGCAGCGAGAGGGAGGAAGCAGGCTCCCTGCCGAGCAGAGAGCCCAATGTGGGGCTCGATCCCAGGACCCTGAGACCATGACCTGAGCCGAAGGCAGAGGCTTTAACCACTAAGCCACCCAGGCGCGCCAGTTGTTGTTCTTTTAATATGAAGACCATAGTAAATAGAAATATTCCAGAAGTATGCTGATGAGTGGCTTATAAAGGACAAAAGAGTAATAAGCATTAGGAAAAAAATAAAGCTCACCAAAAATAATCTTACTACATTGCCATGAGAGCTTTTATGGAAATTTGGAAGAAGTGGGAGTTTCTGATCCATTTAGATACTCTTCCTATTACAGTCCAACCACATGATAAACAGACATCTTCATATGCTAGTCTTGACGTTTTTATTCTAGTAGAAATCCCGAAACTAGATTTACTAACAATTTCTGAAGCAATTACTAGATAACTGGCACTGTGCTAAGAGCATGATAAAACTATGACATACTCTTTGAATTCCCACTGCATTCCCATGAGGCAGGTGCTGTTCTCTCCATTGTCTAAATGAAGAAGTGGATGTATGGAGGCTGGGGGCTTGCTCCCAGACGTCACAGAGCTAATTAGAAAGGAGAAGAAAAGCAGGTGTGGACCCCAGCCAGAGCCACATTATTACTGTGTAGAACTAGAGATGTTATGTAATTGAAAAATTCCTGCAAGCTTGGTTTGGAATTCAGCAGCCTAAATAAACAAATAAGAACTGAAATATCTCTGAACATTCAAAGCTGTTGGATTCTATCTATCTATCATATGCTCAGTGTCCATGTTTTTTGTCCATTCAGTGTTGTGTATGAGCTAAAAGTCAAATAACTAAAAGGGGGTACTTTTTTCCTGCTTACAGTAAAATAAAAAGCATATGATCTGTTTTATTTATATTCTAAGAGGTTTCTTTTACATTTTTTGTTTCTGTTTTGTTTTGGTTTTTTTGTACTTAGGGTTGATGGTGCATGTTGATAAAAGAATTACTCTGGCTGCTTTCAAACAACATTTAGAGCCCTTTGTTGGAGTTTTGTCCTCTCACTTCAAGGTCTTTCGAGTGTATGCCAGCAATCAAGAGTTTGAGAGCGTCCGACTGAATGAGACACTTTCATCATTTTCAGATGACAATAAGGTTGATTAAAATAATTTTGAATAATTAGAGTCTGTTTTAAATGATAGATTTGAGAACATCTTGCCCTATTTCCAAGTAAGGTGAAATAGATAACCCTAAAGGGTCATTTTATTTTTATGTTTAGTGGTTATTTGTTTTTGTTGTTGTTGTTCTTCTTCATTCATCTAACAAACATTTGTTAAATGTTAACTGTGTGTCAGTTACTATTCTAGGTGCTGGGAATCAGAGGTAAAAGATATACCTGTTCTCAAAGAGTCCATAATCTAGAGAATTTTTGAAGACCAAACTAAACAATGTGGGGAGAATGGGTTGCTTATTCTCCTGAGATAATACATCTAAAAAATGTTCTACTTTATAGATTACAATTAGACTGGGGAGAGCACTTAAAAAAGGAGAATACAGAGTTAAAGTGTACCAGCTTCTGGTCAATGAGCAAGAGGTAAGTAATACCCTTCAGAGCAATGTAAGATCACTTTTGGTATTTAACGAAAACATACGGTGCAGAGATTTTATGACAAGTCATTTTATTTCTTAAAGCAGAGGCCAGCGCACTATTTCCAGAAAATATTTCAGTTGTGCAGGCCATACTGCCTCTGTTGCAGCTACTCATTCCTGCCACTGTAGTACAAAAGCAGATACAGACAATACATAAACCAGTGGGACTAGCTATGTCCCAGTAAAATCTAATTTATAAACATAGGCAGCAGGTGAAATGGCTCTCAGGCATTGTTGGGGTTTTTTTTTTGTTTTTTTGTTTTGTTTTGTTTTGTTTTTTTGCCATCCCTCTGCTTTAAAGTTATTACAAATGCTGGAGTGAAGCAAAAATGTCCTGCTTTTAAAAGGGGATTTGTTTGTGCTTGTTTTCTACAAATAATCGTGTAGTGCAGGAGCACGAAGTACGGGACAGCAGTTGATCTGTGGCGCCCTCGTACAGGACTTTGGTTCCGAGAGTTGTTTTAGTATTTAGCAAGCTTTGACCTAGCAGCATTTACCATATGCTCGCAGATATTAACTTCTTTAATCCTCACCAATTAGCTGTGATATGAGCAGTATTTATTATTCCCATTTTATAGATAAAGAAACTTAGGTACAAAGAAATTATGCAATTTACCCAAGGTCATACAACAGATGCCAAGCTATGGCAAATACCCTGAAGAAAGAGGCAAAAATCCCTGTTTTCAGGATGTTTATAACATCTTACCGAGGACCTAGATAAGTGTGAAAACCAAACAACAAATGTAATAATGGCCCTCCCTCCCCATCCACAGGGGATGTGTTCCAAGGTCCGTCCCTCTGTGGATGCCTGAAACCGCGGATAGTACCACACCCTACATACACTATGCTTTTACCTAGACACGCACACGTTGATGAAGTTTAATTTACAAATTAGGCACAGTAAGAGATTAACAATTACCAATAATTAAATAGTACAGTTTTAACAGTATGCTGTTATAAAAGGTATGTGAATGTGGTCTCTCAAAATATCTTACTGTGCTGTGTTTTCCCTTCTTGTGGTGATACAAAATGATAAAATGCCTGTGTGGTGAGGTGCAGTAACGGTGCATGATGTAGGCATTGTGACTATTACAGTGTAGCATTAGGCTGTTAGGGACCTTCTGACGATCTGTCAGGAGGAGGATCATTTGCTTCCAGACCCCATTTGGCTACAAGTAACTGGAAAGGCAGAATGGGAAACCATGAATAAAGAGGGACTACTGGAAGGGGATAAACTCTTCCTAAAATGCCTTCATTTGTTCAACAGATATTTTATTGAGCATCTATCATATCTCTTCTGTGTGAATGTTTCTTCCAAGTTTGGAGTTTGCAGAGACAGTGTCCCTTCTGAGACAATGAGTAAATGTATTTGGAGAATTACTACGCATTTCCTTCATTTTAGTCCATAAAAGTGATTCTTTCTACTTTCAAAATGGTGATCATTTAGTTATAAGAAGAGAAATAGGACTATCATTTAATCTTCATAATGACTCTGTGAGGGAGACACTGTCCCCAGTGTACAGATGAAAAAATGGAGGCATAGAAATGTTAAGTAAACTTGCTCAAGATAGCAGAGTTAGTAAGTTGCTGATGGCAAGATTTGAACCTAGGAAGATAGATTGCTAAACTCGGGCCTGTAATTGTCACACAATAAAGTGCAAATAAAATGTCTCGTATATTCCTACTTGAATGTGTAATTCAGTTCTCTGATGATGTTTATATTCCTAGCCATGCAAGTTTCTGCTAGATGCTGTGTTTGCTAAAGGAATGACTGTACGGCAATCAAAAGAGGAATTAATTCCTCAACTCAGGGAGCAGTGTGGTTTAGAGCTCAGTATTGACAGGTAAAGTAAAATTACAGTGTCATCAACAATTGGAAGGCAGACTATGTGGTCATTTGATATGGATTGGTATAATTTTCTAAAACTAGAATTAAAAATTCCTGTACTATCCAGAATTTTAATAGTACAGATTAATTTTTAATAGAACTAAACAAAACTATTAGAATTTCTTTGAACTTCCTCTGTAGACCCTAAATTTGAAGTTTGAGGAACATATCATTATATTTTTCCCAGATTTTAATGAACTACTTGACTTTTATATTTAAACATAGTTCATTTTTCCTTGATATCAGATTCATGTCATTTTTTTAAGAATCTCAAAATACCGTAGTTTAAAATGTCTTATCACATTTGTAGATTTCGTCTAAGGAAAAAAACATGGAAGAATCCTGGCACTGTCTTTTTGGATTACCATATTTATGAAGAAGATATTAACATCTCCAGCAACTGGGAGGTTTTCCTTGAAGTTCTTGATGGTATTATCCATGTTTTTCTGGGAAAATATCAGTTAGAAATGCTCTGGAACTAATAGAAGCCTATTTTTTTTTAATCACATACCATGTTTTCTTCTGTTTCTAGTCTGGGTTCCACTTACCTTTTAAATATTTATTTTCTGTAATTTGGAGAATATTAATTTCTCCTTACAGGGAACTTAAAGTTTCAAAGTTGCATTTTTAGTACTTTTTACAGAAAATTCTTCTAACATTTCTTACTTGGGTTTATTATTTAGTCTCTACATTATGGGTTATTTTGTTGAGGGTATTGTATTGATAATTGATCAGAGATTTTGAGAACAATAACTGTATTAGTTTCCTAAGCTGCCATAACAAAGTACCAGAGACAGGATGGTTTAAACAATAGAAATTTATTGTTTCACAGTTCTGGAGGCTGGAGGTCTGAGATCAAGGTGTCAGCAGGGTTGGTTCCTTCTGAGAGCTGTGAGGGAAAACTTGTTCTGTGTCCCTCTAGCTTCTCGTGGTTGGTTGGCAGTCTTTGGTGTTTGTTGGCTTGTAAATGCATCTCCTGATCTGTGCTTTCATCTGCACATGATGTCCTCCCTGTGAGCTTATGTGTCTGTTTCCAAATTTCCCCATATTATAAGGACACTGGTCTTGCTGGATTAGGGCCCACCCTAATGACCTCATTTTAACTTGATTACCACTATAACAACCCTGTCTCCAAAATTGGTCATAATCTGAAGTACTAGGGTATAGGACTTCAAATGTCTCTTTGAAGAGACACAATTTTGACCTGTAACAGTAACATAGAAGAGGTCTTGTGTTTTTCACACCTCCTGGTTTTAATGCTCAGCATTGGAACATTTAAAGTACTGTTTCTCGGGAGGAGGTAATAGGAGAAAAGTTGACTTTAGGGAGATCATATTAAGGCAACAGCTAGTTATGTTCTTTGGTGACTGCTATTGCCTAGAAAGACTTTGATTTTCCTTTTTTTTCCTCCATAGAAATTAACATTAACATATAAGATTGTGATAGTTTTCAGATAGTTCAATAATACTAACACCTCACCTATTTCAGGATATTTTGGGTCCAGTTTGTTTGAAATTTCAGTTGTTAAAGCTGTGATTACTTGACAAGTTAATGGGAGAGATAAGGAACAACTAGAATACTGTCTACCATGCTGTGTAGGCAGGTGCTCCAGACTGTGAGTCCTTCTCTGAGCGTCTGGAGCCTTAGAGAATAGTCACTTGGTCTGTGTAGGCCAGGAGGAGATTATGAAGAACATAGAAGTTCCCCTTGTTAGGAAGGATTGAGATGGATTCACTGCGAGATCTTACTGGATGGTGGGTGCCTGCATCAGTATCATTTCAGTATATATTTTAGTATCAAAATAGTTGAGGAAGAAATAAACCATGTGATTAAATCTAAGAAACATGTATTGACCTGTAAATAGCCAGACACTGCTAATGTCTGTTGCTACAAAAATGAATTCAAGAACCAGTGATTGTCCTCCAGATGCATAGTCTGTAAGAGAACCAGAACTGCAAACCTGTAATTCCAAAATCATAGGTACTAAGGACCAAATCAGTAGTTTGCTCTTGTGTACACCAGAGAAAGGAGACAATTGAGCTGGGTTTTGAAGAATCAGTAAGTTTTGAATAGATGAAAAGAGGGATTAATGATAGCCTGAGGGAAGAAAGAAGATAAAGTGAAGATGATTTGTGGGGGTAGTAGCCAACACAGAGGCAAAGATTGGCAACCGGAGAAGAGAGTCGTTGGTAGAGCAGTGTCCAGCAGGACTCAGGAGGGAGAATTCAGAGTCCTGATGGAAGGAAAGCTTGCAAAAGAGTAAGGAATTCTCCTCAGAGACTGGAGGGAAGAGAGGAAGTACTTTATTCTCAAAAACTCCTCAGGGTAATTGGGTTCTTTTATGTCCACTAAGCATAACACTTGAAGTAAATCTTTTTGTGTAGTCAGGCAATACAGAAAAAGTCCAAGTATGAACCTCTAGAGAAAAGAGAAAGATGACGTAATCTTGTATCTTCATAGGGGTGGAGAAGATGAAATCCATGTCACAGCTTGCAGTTCTGTCAAGAAGGTGGAGACCTTCAGAAATGAAGCTGGATCCCTTCCAGGAGGTTGTGTTGGAAAGCAGTAGTGTTGATGAGCTGCGAGAGAAAGTAAGTTCATTTTAAACAAATTGGACTAACGTGTTTTTCTCTGTGTTGCTTAAGAGAGGGCCTAGGAAGTGAGTGCCAGATACTAACGTGGCAACCTTTCTTTCTTTGTCTCTTTTGTACCTTGTGACACCTTGTCACACACCTTATTTCTTCAGGCTCTTGGTACATTGAAAAATTACACTGGCTTTTGGCCATCCAGAAGTTGATCCTCACTTTTAGTTACTTAGATCAAGTTTGTCCTGAGTAATTAGGATTAGTTAGAAGTTACTAGACTAAATTGCTGCTCTGTTTTAAAAAGCTAAATGATGTGGAACTGAATAAAGAATCCAGGTGAAGTCCTCTTCTGCATTATTCATTTCAAAGGTGGAATTCGGTGGCTCTCGGGATTGGGTGAATTATTCATAAGCACTACTAGGACAGTTAGCATCTTGAGAAAAAAAGTTTGTTTCCATAATTCACACCAAACACAAAATACTAAATATATTAAATTTATATAAAGGTAAAATAAAATGATAACTGTATTAGATGAAAATATTGAAAATATTTTTATATCCTGGAAAGGGAAAGATATTTGTAAGCATAATACCAGAAACTAAAAAAAGAAAAGATTGTATAAAAGCATAAGCCTTCCACACACAGCCTCCTCCCAATTTTTTTAAAATTTATTTATCTGACAGAGATCACAAGTAGGCAGAGAGGCAGGCAAAGAGAGAGAGGAGGAAGCAGGCTTCCTGCCAAGCAGAGAGCCCGATGCGGGGCTCGATCCCAGGACCCTGAGATCATGACCTGAGCCGAAGGCAGAGGCTTAACCCACTGAGCCACCCAGCGCCCCCTCCCCAATTTTTTTTTAAAGAACCCATAAACAAAGATGAAAAACAAGAAAGGGGAAAAATATTTAAAACAGACATGAAACGAGATGGTCTGTATTTGTAAGGAGCCACCACATTAGTAAGAAAAAGATGAACAATCTAATTTTAAAATAGGCAAAGAACTTCATTAGGCAATTTGTTGAAGAAGAAATACAAGTTAAAATAGTAATAGCATTCTTTACCTCTTAAGTGGTGAAAATTTAGAACATCAAAAATACCTAGAGTCATCAAGGTTTAGGAAAAACAGGCAATATACAACTTGTATATTGTAGTTAAGCTGATATAATTTTTTCAGGCTTCCGTTTGGCATTATCAACATTTCAGATGTGCAGTTCCACATCTAAGAATTCAATCTCAAAGAAATAATTGCAGAAGTATGCAAGGATATAATCTTGGAACATTGAAAAGATAAAATTAAATTTAAAAAATATGCAAAGATACTCATGAAGGTATATAGTATAGCATTGTAACTGGGAAAAATTAAAAACAGACTTGATGTCCATTGGGAGGGAATAAAATAGTATATTAAGCTAATGAAGAGAATGAGGTTACTCTGTATCCTATTCTTAGAAATAGTCTTATAAAATTATTCTATAGAGATGTTTCATAAATATAATTTTATGTATTTTAGAAATATGTAGTTTATATATGCATAGGAAAGGATCTGGAAGGAATATATTAAATTTGTATTTCTGGGACATGGCATTTGCAGGGTGGAAGGGAGACAACTCCTCTTTCTGCTTTTTCTAATATTTTATATTAAACATTACATCTTGGAAAAAAATCAAGCTATTTCTTTGTGGGTTAAATGGTTGATGACTTATTTTAGCAAATTTATTTTTTTTAAATGAACTCATAAAGTGTTTCCTTTTACAGCTTTCTGAAATTAGTGGAATTCCTTTGGAAGATATTGAATTTGCCAAGGTAAGGCACTAAGAATGTTTGCATTTGGGTACTGGTGCTTAATAAACAGGGCTAACAGCATGATTTATTCATTCATTCATTTTTTTCCCTAGGGTAGAGGAACTTTTCCCTGTGATATTTCTGTCCTTGATATTCATCAGGATTTGGACTGGAATCCTAAAGTTTCTACCCTGAATGTCTGGCCTCTTTATATCTGTGATGATGGTGCAGTCATATTTTATAGGTACATTTACAATGTATTTGTTATTCCCAGTGATGTAACATTTTTTTTGTTGTGCATAGTATCTTGTTTTCTATAAATACCTTTACTATGTTTATGATATAGAGTGGCTCTGATCAGTAGTTAATATAAGAGCCACGCATTACATTTTGAATTTTTCCAGTAGCCACACTTAAAAAAAGTAAAAAGAAACTGGTGAAATTAATTTTAATAAAATATTTTAACCCACTGCGTCCAAAATGTTATCATTACATGCCATCAGTATAAAAAAAAAAGTCACTCGTGAGATGTTTTATGCTCTTTTTCTTATAGTAAGTCTTAAAAATAGTGCATGTTACACTTTCAGTAGGTCTCAAGCAATTGGTTGGGACATGGAGCAAGTGGCTATTGTGGGAGCCAATGCAGATACAGAGGAAAAAGAATAGTCATTGGAGCCTGAGGCAGCTAGGAGTTCAGATTAGGCTTTGTTAGCTCCTCATCTGTAAAATGGTGACAATGATGTCAGCCTTGCAGAACTGTATGAGAACTAGAACTATTGCATTTCTTAAAACTGGCATAGTACCTGTTACACATAAATATTCAATAAATGATAGCTATTATTACATTAGCAGTAGCATGAAAGTTATTCTGTGCCATTTTTAGAAGTGAGTGCTGTGTTAGTAAACATGTTTGAAATCTAGGACATCTTAGTATGAGATGACTTAACTTTACCAGTGACCGTCAGATTTCATTTTCTCACCAAGGAGCATTATAACATTCAAGCATAAATCAATAAAGGCAGATAGCTGTACTGACCTAATATGTAATTAATATTTTAAACAGGGATAAAACAGAAGAATTAATGGAGTTAACAGATGAGCAAAGAAATGAACTGATGAAAAAAGAAAGTAGTCGACTCCAGAAGACGGGACACCGTGTAACGTACTCACCTCGGAAGGAGAAAGCACTAAAAATATATCTGGATGGAGCACCAAATAAAGATCTGACTCAAGACTGACTCTGCTAGTGTAGCATTTTCCCTGGGGGATTTTTGGTTTTAATTAGATGGTTCACTGCTACTGTGTAGTGCCATTATGGCCGGACATGGTTAGGGGTAACCCAGTGACACCAGCACTGATTGGACTGCCCTTCACCAATCAGAAGCTCAGTGCCCAATGGGCCACTGTTTTGACTTGGAATCATGTTGTGCACTATAGTCAAAAGTACTGTAAAGTGAAAAGGGATGTGCAAAAGAATAAAAACAAAAACAAAAAAAAAAAAACAAAAAGCAAAACCTGCTACTAGAAAAGGGGGAAGGGGAATGAGTACACTTCTTTTATTGCGGACAAATGTGCACATAGCTGCTAGTAAAACTAGCCTCAAACAGGATGCTCATAGCTTCATAATAAAAGCTGTGCAAAGGCCATGAATGAATGGATTTTCTGTTTATTTCACTGATACACACATTACCTCACTGACAATTCGGAAGTAAATGCAACGTGTGTTGACCTTTGGAAAGCAGCAAAAACGGGAGCGGAAGAAAGAAATTCTTAGAACCAGCCATAACCCAGTAAAGAGAATTGTGAAGTTGTGGTTTTATTTCATTTTTTGCAAAGTATTAAGAACATTATTCTGGAACATCAGAACGTTTCCCGTAGACCGCTCCCAGCAGATAGCAGCTCAAATTGCTGCAATATTGTAATTATAATTGATTGTACTTAAGTTATGGATGTAGAGAATACGTCTCATTCATTCAGCATGTAAATAAAATTGATCCTATTGAGTTACCATAATTGCAGTTCAGCTACTTCCCATGGTTATTCTTTTCACATATCATTCATGATGTACATTTGTGTACATTGAGGAGAATAGCAGTCTATGTAAATGTAATCCTCAGTGAGGCTCCTCAGTGCTGGGTCCCATACGATTGTATTTGCCCTTGTTAATGAGGTTTTTCTGTTGAGTGGCTTCAGTTTTTTTTTTTTCTTTATACATTTATTTTTGAAGATTTACTTCAAGTTTGAATCTTCTAGAACCCTTGTAAGTCCCACTTTAATTTTTGGAGTTGATTTGTAGTTCCATGTAGTTTAACTTTGCAGAAGTGTCATAACATCGTGTTGAAAAAGCTTGCTAGTAAGTCAGGTCGTGGCACAGGCCGATGCGGTCGACATGATTTCATTGCAAAGTCTATACGAATTGGCAAGTTTTTGCTTTGCTAAATATGACTTCAATGAACACAATTCTACATAATTTTTGAAAATGCCATCTAATTTATAAAAATCAATAAAAAGGTTTTGGTAAAACTTTTTCATGCCAGATGCTGTTTACAACAATGAACATGCCAATAAAACATTTGTTCATTCTGTTGTGTTATTTTAGTCATTAAACTTTTGTGGATGAAGAATCTGGATTAAGAATAGACTTGTTTTCTTTAACATTTTGTAACATGTACTGAATAATCTCATTTCTGTAAGGTCCCTCTACAGGAAAGCTCTCTGAGATGAAAAGATGTTAATATTTAACTTTGGAGGATCCTGTCAGTATTTCAAAATCAGCTTTTTACCTTATTTCCTTTTAAGAAAGATAGAAAATAGTATTAGCAGATGTTGGCTCTATAGTTTGAATATAGTAATTGAGAATTCCATAATACCTTTAAGGTTTCTTGAAATCCACAGGGGATGGGGGGGGAATCTTTCCTAAGATATTTTTCTGGCTGATTTTTATTCCATGTAAACCGTGTAGCATTCTGCTAAATTTCACTGAAGTACGTTCCAAGTTTGCGTTAGTGGAGTTGGTGTTCTCCGAGGAAAAACTTGGAAGCATTTGTGGTGCATTGTCTTTCAGATCACTTGGATTTTCTGATGTAACACAACAGCCCTTTGGCTCTAATACAGGCTTACTTCCTGGGAATATAGGGTTAATAAATGAAGTTTCTGCCCTTGAGGACCCACTCTCTGTGGAGAAGAGGCTGATTGTTAACAAAATGGGCTTTGGCTTTGGTTTGGTTTCGCGTTCCTTTAAGAGGGGGAAATGGTAAAATTCTTCTCACACCTGCTCCTCGGTCTGTGCCTTCTGCCCTGCTTTTTGTGTTGGTGGTTGCTGCTTCTAATTGCAGGAAGACTACAAATGCCAAGGGTAAAGAAAAAAAGCTCCCTGCTTTTCAGTGCCTGATAGAGTGAGAACACGGTGTTGCACTTTAACAATTTCAGCAAAGGGGTGGTGAACTTTTCAAACTCGATTTGTGGTGATGGAAATGGTAATTTATGTGAGGGAAGTTAACGTGTGCCCACCTCCCTCAGATTCAGAGAATCCCGTGAGGACCCATCAGCCAAGAGGCAGAGCACAGACTGTGTGGGGCCAGTGACACAAACCACATGCAATAAATTGTGACCCTGTTCCTCACAGGTCACGCCAAGGTTTTGAAGAGCTTCTACCGTGGGACAGATGGGTTTGCGTCAGGCACACCAGGTGAGAACCAAGTAAGTACCTATCAGGCAGGTGCTGAAGGTGAGGGGTATGTTCTGGTCAAAGAAAACCTTGTGCTTTCAGGGCCATGCTGTGTCTAGCTGGTCTGTGCAGAAGCTTGCTAGCTGGAAGTCCACTTGCTAAACTAAGGAAGTGTAAGGAAGGGCTAATAATCATAATGAGATAAAAGTAGGGAAGGAGCCCTACACTAGAATATTCAATGGTCTCTTTCAGAATGCATGGAAATTACTTAGAGATTCTGAGAAGTTGAGGGCAGTGGGAGGGAGACTGCGAACCTATGCCACAGCTAGAAAATCGTTGCCAGGCTGCACTGTTAGGAAGGGTGCTGTGTCCTGTCTAGGCCAGGGGAGAGGGAGAGAGCGAAAACTTACAGCACGGTCTAAGCTAAATGAGTGCACAGAAACAGAGCATTTTTAAATCTGGAAGTGACCTGTGAATGCATGGAATACAATAAAATCATTTATTCTGGTTCATTCGCTTTCCGGTTGGGAAAATTCTCCCTCTGAATTTTGTCCCTTTGTTTAGCATCAAGACCCTAACTAACTCCTTCGCACTTGTGACTTACAAATTATAGTCTAAAGTATATGGAATAGGGGATAATCTTTTTTTTAAAGATTTTTATTTTATTTATTTGACAGATCACAAGTGGGTAGAGGCAGGCAGAGAGAGAGGAAGGGAAGCAGGCTCCCTGCCGAGGGCTCCCTCCCTTCGGGGCTCAATGCCAGGACCCTGGGATCATGACCTGAGCTGAAGGCAGAAGCTTTAACCCAGGCACGCAAGAGGGGATAATCTTAAGTAGCAATTTTTTTTTATTAAGTAAAAACTATTGCATCTAAATTCTTTTTAATTTTTGAAGAATAAGTCAATATTTTGGTCACTAGTCAGAAGCCTTATAAGGCAATTCAAGTCTTTTAAAAAAGCAAAACTGTGCATGACGTATAGTTTTCTGAGGGGCTAGAAAATATTTTCATCAGGTTTGCAAAGCAGTTCAGGGCCCAAATAAAGCTTGTGGCCAGTCAAGACCAGGTGTACACTTGAGTATTCTCAGTGTTGTTCCTGTGGGGAAGGAGGGTGCTATAGGACCACTTGGTTACATACAGTGTTTTCAGAACTTGGCTTTTAGAAACAATCAAGAGTGTGTGAAAACGTGTGATCATTCAGAAAAGAATGCAGCGATCAGAGTGGCCAAGATAGGAGGGCAGAAAAGCATCAGGGAGGAATGCTCTGACCCTTCCCCGTGCCAGCACCGACTCTTCCTCGCCTTACCAGCTACTCTGCACCGGAGAAGCAGGTCTTCTGACTGGTTAGAGCTGGAGAACTCACCAAACCAAGAATTATTAGTGGACCCTATAGCTTTGCCTCAGAAATGGGGACCATGCTCCCTCTCTTTGTTCCCGGTCTGCCTCTTTCCCCAGTACAGAGGGCATACTTAGTGTTCAGCTTCTTTTATAATGCTTGAGTAACCCGTTTAAGGAGTACCAACTTGTTGAGATACGACTATGCAGGAGTTCTGTTTCTCGAGTGAGTGCCAGCTGTGTGTGGCTGATTCAATTTCCCACCGGAAGTGGGCTGGAGCAGGATGTACCTGCCCACGAATTCCGTGAGGGAAGGACCAACTTTTCTCTCATGTACCACCGTCTCCTGGCACCTAATAGGTAGGGCCTGACATATAGTAGGAACTCTGAAATTTTTGTGGAATGAAACCATTTTAAGCCTCTCCTCCAAACACCTGTTCAAATTTACCTTACTTTCCAGCCTCTGTGAATTACTCTGTTTCCTCTCTATACCATCCCTTTTTCTTGCCTGCCTCCCTCCCTCCCTCCCTCTTACCGCTGGCTCTGAATGCCCTTTCCTATTCCTTCTGACTACCTCATAAACTCCTGTGAGCTGTGAGAGCTGATCCCCATGCCAGCTCTCCCAAACCACGTGCTCCTCTGAGGCTCCCGTAACACCTTTCTGATACCGGGCTCACTGGTTTGTGGGTGCTGAGTTCACTGGGCCTCTCTCAGGAGGCTGTGATGATGCATTCAGGGTAGGGGCCCTATCTGGATCTCTGTGGCACCCCCAGAGCCTATCGCAGTACCTGGTTCGAGTAAATACTTGCTGAGTAATAAGGATACAGAACGGTCATGATGACTTTGACATTGAATAGAGAACAACTCTGTATTTGATCCTAAAATTACCTGTATATCCTGAGCAGACTATACTAGATACTGTTTTTGTTGGACTTTTAGCTCTATCACCTCATTTTTTTAGTTTTATTTATTTGACAGACGGTGAGAGGGGATCACAAACAGGGGGAGTGGGAGAGGGAGAAGCAGGCTTCCCGCTGAGCAGGGAGCCCCGTGCAGGGGTCCTGGGATCATGACCTGAGCCAAAGGCAAACGCTTAGTGACTGAGCCACCCAGTGGCCCTATCAGATCATATTTTTGAGCTTCCGTTTTTTTCATCTATTAAATGAAGAAAATACTCCTAGATTCAATGAAGATTAAATGAGGTAATATAGGTAGACTGCCTACTCTGGCGCCTGCCACCCAGCTGACCTTAATATATAGTAGTTTTATTATTACAGCCCCTGAAGATCTGTGTTACGGTTCAGAACCGCATTTGAATAAAAAGAGTCAGGGGCGCCTGGGTGGCTCAGTCGTTAAGCATCTGCCTTCAACTCAGGTCAGGATCCCAGGGGCTTGGCCCCAAGCCCTGCATCAGGCTCCCTGCTCAGTGGGGAGTCTGCTTCTCCCTCTGCCCCTCCCCCTAGTCATGGTCTTTCTCTCTCAAATAAATCTTTTTTTTTTTTATGAGTCCTATACATTCCATTCACTCTTTCAGAAGACACTGAAGTATTCACATTCTTAACACTAATCCCTGACAAAAATGGTTAGCATTTCTAAAATATTTTGGTGCTATAACAGGTATGCTTCACTTGTCTGGAAAATTCACTTATGTGGCATAGTTTTTTGGTGTTTTTTTTTTTTTAAACGATGCAGTTCATTTCCATTTTATTTTTTCTGGATAAAAGTGTTATTTATTCAAAATCAAAAGGAAAAAAGACATCCAAGAAACTACAAAGGAGTAGTTTAAGTGATTTATGCTTGATTTTTTAAATGCAACATAGGTGTTTATACATAATTTAAAATTCAAAGCATGCTTATACAATCGTGTGCAATTTTAAAATTTAATAACTCTGGATGAATACATGATGGAAACAGTCCATGGCACCTGAAAATATCATTTACAGAATAGCATACAGTCCAGTGCTCTCTCAGCTTGGATATTACAACCATATTTCATAGAGCCTTGCTTTGTTCGATTCTCTCCATGTGGTTGATAACGGTCTTCAGTTGCTGGTAAGTGATTTTGCAAATTTCATTTATAATCCTGGCCCTACCATTACTTAAGTACTGTTTCTGGCAAGTTAACATATATATTCTGCACCAATCATGTACTTTCCAAGTCACTAACATAACTGCCATAGGGGGACAATGTCAATACCATTCGTTTCTCCGCTGGAATTAATGCCCACCCCCACACCAGGGAGAATGCTATGTCTAACAGTACAAGTTTAATCTTAACAGTGAACTAGATTGACCTTAATTCCAGATATGCCTCAAAAGAAAAATTCCCATCCATCATCCTTTTAGAGGGTACTTTAGGTGGCATTGGGCTGGCAAGGAGGGACAGGGAAAGCATGCACATGGACCCACACCTGGGAGCAGTCATGCTCTGGTCTCCACTAGCTGTGTGACTCGGGCAAGCAACCTGATGCCCCTGAGACGCCAAGATGCTGACAAATGGGGAGACTGCCACCCTCCCTGCCAGACTATGGTGAAGGGTCTGAAACTGCTACCCTCGCACAGGCAGGTGCCGAGGAATACTGCTGACAGGACAGGGACGCACGTGACACGGAGTGAGCAGAAAACGTCACCCGCAGCCGTGGAAGGCACAGCTTGCCTGTGCCCATGGGAAGAAATACATGGAAAATTCCTTTGTTACATTTCGCCAGGTTTATGTTGGCAAAGCAGGGCACTCTCCTCCACATGTAAGAGAGTCCACATTTCCCCAAAACCCATCACGGGGACATCAGCATCCTTTTCCGTCCTCTCCCCTCCTCCAATTCTCAAGGTGATGTAGAAAAAAAGGAAATGTGCCAGGTGCCAGCCAGCAGAGGCCGAGTGGCCCATACTCTGGACCAGTGTAGCAGCTCCCCACCCTCCCACACACCCCCGTGGTCCCCAGGCACCGGGACTGTGATGGACGGCGCACAGTCCAGGGAGCTGGACAAACGCACAGCTCCTCGTTTTAAGCCAGAGGGAAAATGTACTGGGAAGAGGCCATGGAAAAAAGCCCAGTAAGCCCACACCTAGAGGACACAGCTGGGGAAATAAATTAGCTATTTCTATCGCATGTCTACCGCGCACAGAGCAGGCCTCCGTCTAAATCTCCTCTCCTTCCAGCAGCTCAGAGGCAGCCCCAGGCTCCCCAAGCGCCATCTCCACGGACAGGCTCCTTTCCAGGTTCTCCAGCTCCTGGCGCACCTCTTCAATGAAGCTGCCGTCCTGGTACTCGTCGGGGGCCTCTCTGGGCACCAGGCTGTCTCCGGCGTCGGCATGGCTCCCTGGGAAGGCCGGCTGGCACACGTACACCAGGCTATGGCTGGGGCGACACGGGGGCTGGGCTCAGCTGCTGGGAGAGCTGACGCGGGGCTCTCGACGTGGGGGGGGCCCGTGCCAGAAAACAGGGCCCTGGCACTGAGCTCACCTTCGTACCTCCTCTAACGCCTCAACGGGGTCTTCCCTCCCTGTCCACATCTCACCTTAGGAAAGTCTGCTGAGGGAGGGTCACTTCCCGAGGGGCGGCTCCCCCACCTCACGCAGAGGCCTGTCCCGGAGACTCTCGGGGGCAGGCCCTGGGCGCTGTGGGGCCCGAGGGCTTAGGGCAGCGCATAGCCCCTCTCAGCCACCGGCCCGCCTGCCAGATCTGCTGCTCCCGTGGGGAGCCGCAGGCCTCGTGAGGCAGGGCCAGGGGAGTCCTCTTGTCTGCCCAGCCACCCCAGATTCTGGAGGGTGGTGGGGAGAGTAGTGCCGGCAGGGAGGCCACACCTAGATGCTTCATGGTCTCTCAGCAGCTAGGGCACTATGAGTGGTGCCCCATTCGGAGGGCCCACTCTCCTGGTCTCCCTCCTCACTCACCTCTGCCAGCTCTTCCTCAGTTTGTCCTTCACTGTGAAGGGCCTGGGCTCCCGCCTCAGCCCCCAGCTCTTCTGCCTCTATACCCCGTCCCTGGGTCACCTACTCATAAGGCTTCAACCGCCATGCAGACAGCTCCAGATCTGTACCCCCAGCCACAGCTTCTCATGAGCCCCAGACGGACAGACAGGACTGCTGGGAGACTCTCCACCTGGATGACCCAAGGACACCGCCACTTAAATCTGTGGGAAACTAAACCCACATCACTCCTCAGCTCCTGAGATCCCACTGGGTGGCCCCTGCTCTGCTCTTGACCTCCGACGGGGAGGGCAGGCAGGGCCTCACCTGTGGGGCTGGCAGAGAAGGCCGCTGGCACACGGGCATCGGTCCAAAGCTCCATCAGGCTCTAACTCCCAGGTGATGAGGTCCAGAAGCCGGCTGGCGGGGTCATGGCACAGCTCACCCTCCACAGGCAGGGGTGTGCACACAGGAAACAGCAGACCTGGGACCAGGGCAGAGTCATTCCCTGCATGCCCAGCATGGAGCAGGGAGGCACCACGGAAAGGAGCAGAGAAATGGGGGGCAGCCCCGACCTTCCACCCTCAACCACAAAGCGGAGATTAAAACTGAAGAGGTGGGATGGGAAGAAACAATGGCAGGACGGGCTCCAGAGGGCTGGGCCAGTTAGGGAGGACCGCATGGGGACGCAGACTTATGCTGGATTTTAAGGCCAAAGGTCTGGAGAAATTGGGAGTGTAGGAAAGGCCCTTGGGGCTGGGACCGGGGCCAATAAAGGCCTGGGTTGGGCGTGGTGGGAAAGGCTGGGAGCCCTGGAGAGAGAGGGCGGACAGATAGGCTGCAGCTGGCCTTGAAAGGCAGACTGAGGAGTCTAACTGATGAGACAGAACAGAGCGACCCCAGCTGCCAGAAGAGCCCCACTGAGAGCTGACTTTGGGGAAAATGGCTGGGACAGCAGGGACCAGGTGGGCTGGGGCTGGCAGAGGCTGAACTGGGGAGGCAGCTACGGGAGAGGTTTTCAGAAACACGGCAGGAGGGGAGAGTGCCTGAGCAAGCTCCCCCAGGAGCAGCCATGAGAACGGAATGGGAATAGAAGGGGCCCACCCTCAGGAAAGAGGATGGAGAGCTGGAGGGGTTGTTCAAATCCCACCCTTTGGGGCTGTTCCTCCTTCCCTGGAATCATGCATCCTGAAGGAAGTTTGAATTTTCTAGAAGTCAACAGGGGACAGAGAGAGAGAGACATGATGGTCCACTGCAGGTGGGGACCTGCCTCAGGCAGAGGTTCTAGGACCAGGACACACACTGAGCGGGCATCTGGGGGCCTGCCAGGAGGTGGGACCCCAAAAAGCTGTGTTTGGCGTGGATGGGGCCCCAGGAAGCCTGGTATGGTGGAGCCTGGGACAGGGCTTGTCCCATACCCAGCGGAGAGCCCACCCACCTCTCTGGAAGGCACAGCATAGTCCGGGCTGGCAGTCCCTCTGATTGTCACAGATGGTCCCATTGCCCCCTTTGGTGGCTGTTTTGGTGCAGTGACCCCAGACGCACAGCTGGTCTCCACAGCACTCACTGTCCCGAGTACAGAGCTGCAGAGAGGTGGGCAAACACTAGCAGGCCAGCTCCTGTACGGGAGAGACCCCAGCCTGCGCCCGCTCCGAGCCCTAAAAGCCTGAATATGCCACGGCGGGGGGGGGGGGGGCGGTGGTTAAAGCACACATTCTCCTCACACTGGGGTGGCATGGGGGCAACTGAGGGCTTGGTTTGTGGGGCTCTTAGTGGAAGTCACGGAGGCAGAGATGGGAGATGGGAGCGGTCAGAACACTGGAAAAAAGCACCTGAGAGGGCCTCTGTACACCTGGGTCTTCCTATGCAACTTGAGATTTTGCATAGGATGCAGTGTGTCCTGCAGACGCCCCCCCAGACTGGTGCCTTGTCTCCTTTCTATTAGCTCCCTAGGTCAGGATGGAAGGTGGCTCCCGGTTCACAGATGCAGGCAGCAGCCGGATTTGGGAGCTAACTCAAGGCCCAAGTGTGGAGGCCTTGTGGGTGGGGCGGGCCCATGGGTGCCTCCGCTGGGACCCCGCGGTGGCGCTCAGACATGGCGGGCGTGGGGGACAACGGCAGCTGCCTAATCACAGGTGGCACCGGACAGGGGAGTGAGAAGCCCTGTTTTCCACACTTATGCTATGTTCTTGTCTTCTTCATGAAAAAGGACAAGAGAAGTTGATGTGCCCTTATGGCATTGTCCAAAACATCTGTTGGGTGGAGGGAGTTTCCGCTTCCCTGGCTTCGTGCTTCCCTGTGAAGTGTCTATTAGGGCCATCCTCTGGCTTCTTCCCAGCTTGCCTTCTGCCTTCTCTGGGCAGGGTGGAAGATCTGGAGTGTGGGAGTGGGGACTGCAGTAGTGTCATGGGCTGTATCTCTGGGGATGGGTCTATCCCAGGGGAAGGAACGGGGTGGGGCTCTGCCTTCCCTCCTTCCCCCTCTCCCTCCGTCCTCCATGAGGCAGGCCATGAAGTTAGGGACCATGCGGCAGGGGAGGATGTCAGTGGGTCTGCAAATGGCTTCCTAGTCCCTCTAGGAGTTGGCCCCATTGGGCACCATGGAGAGGCCCTTCCCAGCATGGACATGGTTAAGGGCCCCACCGAAGTCTTCTGGAAGCCCAACTGAGAACCATAGGGCTGCTGGCCTTCTCCCCCAAGTCCTCTTCTCTGGGACGCAGCCCAGCCCCCAGAGTCCCTCTGCTGCAGCCGCAGAAGCCTCTAGGCACACTCACTGTCTGCGGGTCCCGGCAGGGCTGGCAGGTGTACTCGAAGCTGGCGAACTGGCAGTACCTGGTGGGCCCGCAGTCCTCGTCAATGATGCACTCCTGAGGAGAGGGAGGGAGCCGCGTCATCCGTGGGCGGTGGAGCTGAGCCCACAGTGCCCTGGAAGGGCAAAGCCCCTTCATCCCAGGCCCCACAGGCTCTGGGGGCTCCAGAGGGGCTCCAGAGAGTCTCCAGACTCCCCTCACTCCAGAGCCCAGCTGGCTCCTGCTGCTCAGCTTCCGCACCCTCCCGGCCAGGCGGGCCCTCGCCCACACAGCTCGCCCGGGCGTCTGCCCTCCGGGCTGCCGCCCCAGTTCACACAATGGCATCTGTGTGCAGCACCCCTCCGACCACCACACACACACACACATCCAGGGCGGGGAGCGCAGAGACGCGGGCCCAGTCTCCAAGCAGAGCAGATGGAGTTCATAAACGCTAATGAGTTCCAGCCCTGGGACGGCTACACAGGAGGAGCGGGAGCCCAGGCTGTTGACCAGGAAGGAAAGGGGCCATACAGGTCTCCCTGGGGCCCCCTCTCCTCCGAGTCCGGGTCCAGGTCTGGGTCTGCCAGGCAAAGGCAGCTGCTGGCTTCGGCGGGGCGGGGGGGGGGGGGGGCGGCTGGCATGGGTGCTGCGGCCCAGGTGCCCATCAGGCTGGAGAAATGGGGGAGAGAGAGAGGCCCCGGGAAGGCCTGGTGTAGGGAAGAGTCCCCATACCCCAAATTAGCCATACCATGTTGGGGGTCCCCTTAGCCTCTCTGAGCCTCCATTTCTAGGTTAGCGACAGGAGAAAGTAATCTCTCCCTGCAGCCTGTTGGGCAGAGTCATGAGATAGATCCCTCCCGCTCCCCTGCCCCCCTCCTCTGGGGCTGCTCCACGGGTCACTGGTGGTGGGTCTTGTCATGGCCTTAACATGGCAAGGTGGGGCAGCTCAGCGAGAGGCGCCCTTCCTCTCAAAAGGAGGGGTAAATGCTTGTCTTGTTCCCATACCAGCAACCTGAAAATGCTCAGCCAGGGGCAGAGGGAGGCACTTTCAGTCTGACTCCAGAGCCCATCATGGCTTGAGAAGTCCACGGCGCAGTAAGTAAGCCATAAGACCATCACGCCCTCTGGACACACTCAAGTCAGCCAGTTCAGCTGGGAGAATCCAGGTCCAGACACTTCTTCCAAAGCAGAAAAGCAAAAGCATGGGGTGGGAGGGAAGGAGAGAGGGCCAGCGGGCACTGAGGAGTTTCTCTGAATCTGGCCATATCTTCAAGCACTCGGATGTAAACATAAATATGAAGAAGTCCTTGCCCTCAAGAATTTATAACTCAGCTGAAAACAACAACAACAAAAAGGCAATCTAATAGAAAAGGAGACAAAAGACTTGAACAGACAACTTAGGATAATAGAAACCATTCCACCTCTTCACACAGAAAAAGATGTTTAACCTCACAAATAATTGACAAAATGCAACTTAAAAGAGCAGGATACCCTGTTTTCATGTAGAGAGGACACCAGTAAAAAAGGTTAATACCATCTGGAGTGGGCAGAGAAGTGCCCCACCCCCAGAATGTCCACATCCTACTCCCGGACCCCGTGGATGCATCAGGCTACAAGGTAGCGGGAAATTCAGGTCACAGGGGGAAGCTGGGATGCTAGTCAGCTGCCCTGATGATAAGGAGAGAATCCTAGTTATCCAGGTGAGCCCAGGGTAACTGCAAGAGGCTCTGAAATTGGGAGGGGGTGCAGAAGAGGCAGTGTCGGAGAGACGCCTGGTTTCCCTGGTTTTTGTTTTTTTTTTTTAAAGGCTTATTTATTTGAGACAGAGAGTGCACACATGCACGCGTGAACAGGAGTGGGGGGAGGGGCAGAGGGAGAGACGAGAGGATCTCAAGCGGACTCCTCGCTGAGCAGAGCCTGCCGTGGGGCTCACCTTCACAACTCCGAGATCAGGACCTGAGCTGAAACCAAGAGCTGGAGGCTCACCTAGCTGAGCCACGCAGGCGCCCTCAGACTTTGTCGGTTGTGAAGGTGGGAGGGGCCACGGGCTAAGGAAGAATCTCTCCCGGAGCCTTTAGGAGGATAGCAGTCCTACTGACACTCTCGTTTCAGATTTCAGCCCAGCGAAGACCTGCGTTGGACTTCTGACCTCCAGAACTGTAAGACGACCAATTTGTGTTGTTTTAAAGCCACTAAATTCATGGTAGCTTGTTACAGCAGCACAAGGACACTAATATAATATCCAGTATTGGTAGGGAATTGAGGAAAGAGGCATTGCCACATGCTTTGGGGGTAATTAAAACTGAACAAGATGCTTTTGTGGGCAATTCATCAGTATCTACCCCCAATTTTTTTTTTTTAAATATTGTATTTATTTATTTGACAAAGAGACACAGCGAGAGAGGGAACACAAGCAGGGGGAGTGAGAGAGGGAGAAGCAGGCTTCCCACCAAGCCGGGAGCCCGATGCGGGGCTCGATCCCAGAATCCTGGGATCATGACCTGAGCCGAAGGCAGATGCTTAACGACTGAGCCACCCAGGTGCCCCCA
>NW_019154152.1:2599725-2601815 GCF_002288905.1 Enhydra lutris kenyoni | reverse complement strand
GGGGGCTCGATCCCAGAATCCTGGGATCATGACCTGAGCCGAAGGCAGATGCTTAACGACTGAGCCACCCAGGTGCCCCCAAAATTTTATCTTATCTTTTTTTTAAAGTTTTTTTCTAAAGATTTTATTTATTTATTTGACAGAGAGAGACACACAGCAAGAGAGGGGACACAAGCAAGGAGAAGAGGAGAGGGAGAAGGAGGCTCCCGGCCGAGCAGGGAACCCGATGTGGGGCTTGATCCCAGGACCCTGGGATCATGACCTGAGCTGAAGGCAGACGCTCAACCGACTGAGCCACCCAGGCGCCCCTACCCCAAAATTTTAATTTGTATCTCCTTTGACCCTGTCATTTCCTGTCCAGGTGACATTTTGGGCAAATATCAGAGTACAGATATGTTTAAGGCTATATGTTGCTTTACTGTAATCCAGAAATTGTGCAAAGGCCCAACAAGAGGGAACAGATTCAATGTATATACATGGTCACTTCCCAGGGAAATGCCATGGGCAGACATGAAAAAGAATGAAGTAGTTCTTTACAGTGTACTATTTACAATACCTCAGTAAGTAAAACAAGCAAGTGGAGGACCAAGAGACTCCCACTTGTGTAAAGCAGGGTGACTCTGTGTGATCTGTGTCTGCGCCCAGCATGGTACCTGGTGTCTAGGGGGCACACGAGAGTTAAGTGTGGGATGGATGAAACCACTCGTAAGTTACCATGGCAATCTGGCTAATAAAATGCTGATCGTTAGCAAGGATTTGGGAACCCAAGCAAAAAAAACCTACACCTTCCATTAATTAGACTTCTCATTTCCCAAGAATCCTATAGACATTGGCATTTTCACTATATGCTTTCACTATATGCTTCCTTTTCCAGATCTTAAATTTTAAAAAATAGGAGCTAAGACCCCTTAGGCACCAATCCCTGCGAGGCACTGCTGTTTACCATTCTCCGTCACGAGGAGGGCACATTCATCCTTTGGGATTTCTTCCTTCAGTGAAGAAAAGCCCCAGTGAAGCCATTCAGTTTCTTCGAGGTATGAGAACATTTTTGGCACAGAACCTTGCCAAACACTTTTGAAAAGTCTCAGTAAGCTAAAACCCTCAGTCTCCTCTGCTGACATCTTTTTTTTTTTTTTAAGTTTTTTTTTTTTTTTAATTTACTTGACAGAGAGAGAGAGAGATCACAAGCAGGCAGAGAGGCAGGAAGAGAGAGAGGGAGAAGCAGGCTCCCCGTCAAGCAGAGAGCTCAATGCGGGCCTCAATCCCAAGGACCCTGAGATCATGACCTGAAGCAAACGCAGAGGCTTAACCCACTGAGCCACCCAGGTGCCCCTGCTCACATGTTTTTGCTGACTACTGGAGCTTGGGGATGTCAGTCAGCTCCACATGACTGTTCCCGGAGAAAGCCCGGGGCTTTTGTTCTAATCCTCGACCAGCCTATTGGTTGTGGATGTTGTGGAGGCCAAGAAAAACAAGGCTGTACCCACCTCGAGTATAGCCCTGACATAAGTACAGCCATCTTGACAAAGCAAAAGCTGGCACCTTGCACCCCCTCTCTACCCGCTCCCCTCCCCTCGGTAGTATGTGTGACATTCCTCAGCCACCCCTGGCTGCCCTAAAAGAAAAACAAATAGTTAACTTGCAGAGATCACAATCCTGCAAGACAGAAGTCTCCCTTGGTTTACAAATGTCCTAGAGATTTACAACAAAGAAGCTGTCTTAACAATAGCCTAATTCCCAGAGGCAAATAACTCAGTTCCCCAAGCCCTAATGTGGCCCTCCCCACCATAAAACTGAAGGAGGCTGAGGCAGAAGGAAATGTAAATAAAGTTTAATTTCTTCTAAACCTAAATCTCACTAACAAGGACACTTGATAGGAGAAATGTGAAACTTTATCTCTAAACCTCCAAGATAGTGTCAGCGATCATTCCCAAGCATATGACCCACTGATATACATCTAAAGGGTCTAATGAGAAGATTTTTTATTACTAGTAATAAATAACCTTTCTCCCAACAATATCTAGCCCCTCAAGGTCCTGGAGACCTTGCTTCCAAAATTCCTTAGAGACTAACATCATCCCCTTTGTCCT